>NC_056733.1:781869190-781959190 GCF_019279795.1 Protopterus annectens | reverse complement strand
CTAAATCATCTTCTTCAATATAACCTGCTAGCAAATTCCCAACATGGATTTTGGCCAAACCATAGTACCACCTCTGCCCTTATATCCTTTACTGACCACGTCAACTAACAAAGAAATCTCTGTAATGTAGTTTCTGTTGTCTTCCTAGATCTGTCAAAGGCATTTGACAGGGTATCCCACTGCAAATTACTATTGACTCTGTCTGAGTTTAACCTGGATAACTCCTCTTTACTGTGGTTTAAAAATTATCTGTCCATCCGGCAACAAGCTGTTAAATGGCATAACTCTCTCTCCCCTCTCCTCCCAGTGGGACAAGGTGTTTCGCAAGGATCATTCTTGGTCCCTTACTGTTTTCCATTTTTACCAATGACCTCCCCTCGGCTACCGAACAAACTAATATAGTACAGTATGCTGATGACACCACCCTTATTTGCTCAGCCACCCTCTCTACAATTACTCCAAGATAGAACCCAGGAATCCTTCACTACTATATAAAAATGGCTAAATTCCTCCCAACTCATACTAAACCCATCTAAGACCTAACTCATGATCTTCCACCCATCCATAACTTTCACACCTACCTCGTCATTCTCAATAACATCCTCTAACAATACCCTTATCACACCAGTAACTCAAGCCAAGTTATTAGGTGTAACTATTAACCAAAACTTAAAATTCGATAAACATATAACACTAACAATTGCCAAAGTTCATAAAAAACTAGGTTCACTCTACCACTGTAAGAGTTTCTTCACACAGGAATCCCGAATCATTATCTTTCATACCCATTTACTCTCCACCTTACTATACGCTTCCCCAGTTTTAACTAACCTAAACAAATCTGCTATCTACCTGCTACAATAAAATCTCAAAATTTGCAACCAGTGCTAAGTTTTGTTCTCACCATTGCCTCTCCCTAAGACAACTAAGATGGTTAGAACTCCCTAACCTACTAAAATGCAATCAACTTCTCCTGACCCATCAACTGCTATACTAACCAAATAAAATACCTGCCCTCTCTGGTCTGCTCACCTCCCATAATACTGCGCATCAACTAAGATCTTCCAATACCGCCCTACCGACTGTTACCAATTGCTTACATAGCTCGGGCCAATCTCTTTATTCCTATGCTGTTACTAAGGCCTGGAACTCACTACCCCCTGACATTAGATGTTTAAACAGTAAACATACTTTCAAATCCCTACTAAAAGATCTCCTATTCCAAACTTGGATATGTTCCTGTACCTAACCATACTAATTTCCCCTTTTCCTGACTTTCATCATCCCTAGATCACAGGTATACTCTGTAGTTTCACTTAATGCAGAGTACTGTGAACCAGGTGTTTAGGCCACCTTTATAGTTATGATTTCTAGTTTTTGACTCTGTTTGTCTATGGAAACTTCTTTTTGAACTTATCTTCAAGCAGTTGTATATTTGTTGTATAATATCTTGTTTAATTGTTTCTCAGTATTCTAACCACTGTATGCTGCATCATTTGTAAAACTCTGATTTTACTCCTTTTATATACTTGATGCTCTTTGTACAAAATAGCTATGTTTATAATTTTTTACTATGTATCTGGAGCTTTTCTCCCCGGGCCTCCACTGAAAACGGTCACCTTGTGTCCAGTTGGACTAACCTGGTAAACAAATGGAAAATAAATAAATAAAAATAAATAAACTTGTTTAGAAATCGATACTTTATTGAAATATAATAAATAGTAAATAGATGAGCACTTTTTCCCCTTAACAGAGCTTCATTAGATTTAACTCCAGTTTACATGATATGCATTATTTATATATGCTTTAACTTCCCTGGTAACTATCATACTGACAACACATCCCTTAGAGTTGAACCAGTACTCAGGGACTTAGGGACACACAGAGATAATAATCTAGCCTTTGATCATCATGTGTCTACAGTGGTGAGGAAATCATTCTATGTTGTGCAATATAACATCTAAGTCCAAGGAAGTCATTGTTCCACTGTATTTGGCGTTCATCAGACCTATCATTGAGTACAATGCCCCCTTTGGTATGTACCTAACCAGGCATATCCAACAACTGGAATGTCCACAGAGGTTCCTCACTAAAAGAATACAGGGTATAAGTAATATGTCCTATGCAGACCGCCTCAAGGCCCTATCCTTGTATCCTGTCTCCTACAGGCTTTTGAGGGGAGATTTATGCCTAGTATACAGGGCATTGTCAGACCCCACTCTGATGGACCTCCTGCATATCCACAAAACAAACAGTACTAAAATTACCTGTTCTAAAGACTTAAATCTTGCCTGTGATATAAATAGGACCTACTGGAGAAATAGGTATGTATCCCAGAGACTACCCCATCTATGGAACAGGCTCCCCATCCATGTGAAGCAGAGTTCCTCCCTAACTCAATTCAAGTGCAACTTGGACAACTGGATGGGAAACCGGAAATTCATCCCTGGTTTGGCACCTATGTCTCTAATGAAAACAGGTAACCTGTAAATAGTTCATCTCCCACGCCCATGCTTACACTTATCAAGGGTATCAGAACTTGTCAGAGATTTGGGATGCATGGCTAGGCTTAAAAAGGCTCTTGTCGTCATTAGCTTAGTAAACACCTATGAACCTATGGACCTATGAACATAGTTAATTGTCAGTTCATTTGAAATGGGCTCATACATGTAAGTTATAGGCTGTTTGGCCAAGCTAAAGTAGGCTAGGTGTCATCTTACATCTCTATTCTGCATAGCTAATCCTATTAGTAAGCTTATAGGTTATAGTTTATGTGCTGAATTAATCTCAATGTGTGAAGTTAGAGCTAAATTATAGGAAGTGGTGAATCTTTTCAGGAATGGAAGGTACCGTAGCCTCTGGCATCATAATCTGAGCCAGGAGAGATTTATTACAAAAACGTAGAGATAAGAGTCTGGTTGGGTAACTATGGTGATATAAAAAAAAAGGTTTAATTTAGCCTTAAGAAAAAACATCAGTTTATAGCTATTATTAAAACTGATGCAAGTAAATAAACTAAAAAAAAAAACTTGGAAGTCTAAAGATCTTTTGCCTATCTACCAGTAAGTATTTTGGGCTTCATCAGATCAGTAAAAAAAAACAAAACAGTACAATGACATTAACTGCATTCATTTTGATATGTGAAATATTCATATGGATTTATATGATTCAGGTAAACCCTTTTTTTCATATCTGTTTAAGTTGATGAAATGAGACTCTCTAAGCTGTGTTTCACAGAAATTTATGTTAAATTTTATAAATAAGTCATGAAGACATCCTACAGAAAGGCCTCACTGAGACTAACAGCTGGTGTCAAAACCATGGCCTTAAGCTTAATGCCAAAAAATGCGTTGTCATCCCCTTTGGGAAAATCTCAGTTCCCACTAATTACCACATTGATGGTAGCGCACTGAGCTCTGAAGGCGTTATAAGAGATCTGGGGACACAGGCTGACAGCAGCCTCTCATTCGACCACCACATTGCCACTGTGGTCAGAAAGTCCTTCTATGTGGCACATCTCATTACCAAGGGATTTGCATCCAGGAAGAAAGAAGTCATCATCTCTCTCTACTCTTCCTTCATTAGACCAATCATTAAGTATAATGCCCCATTTGGCATCTACCTCACTAAACACCTGAAATAGCTGGAAAGGCCACAAAAGTACCTCATGAAGAGGATCCTAGGCCTTAAACACATGCCCCAGATGGACAGATTCAAAAAACTCCAGCTTTTCTGTGCATCATATCATCTATTAAGAGGCAATCTCTGCTTGACTTACAAAGCCATGTCTGACCCAGCCCTTTTAGAAATGTTACACCTAAAGAAATCCCAATCCCTCCGCACCACATGCTCCAGGGACCTCAACCTCATTACCACAGTCAACAGAACATGCTGAAGGGAATAGAACATGCTGGAGGGACAGGTTCATAACACAGAGACTGCCCATGCTCTGGAATAGACTTCCCATACATGTCAAGCAGAGCACCTCACTGGCCCTTTTCAAGAGAAATCTTGATGAGTGGATGGAAAATAAAAAGTTCACCCCAGAGATCACTCCAGTGGCTCTACTTGATAGAGGCACCAGAAACTAATGGCGATGTGATGCCAGGGCACTTCTATGAGCTAGGCTTGTTGGTCTAGTACACACCTATGAACCTATGAACCAATTTAACCTTTGTTGACTGGTTAGTCCTGATAGACTAATAGCCTCTTTCTGGGAGACCCAAGGTGGTACTTATGCTACTAAGGGAAATTTGGTCAGGACATCACGGAGCATGCCCCAATCTTTTTGATGGGTGCCGTAGAATATTTTACACCAACCTGAGTTGCAACCAACTCAAGCAGATGGGGCCTTGGCTAATGTCTCACCCAAAGGATGATACACACAGGAGTGCAGCACCCACCTTATACTGCACTGCCCGTGTTTGCGTGGTTTTGCGCATCATGCAGTGCTGTTTAACTAGGATTAAACTATTACTGACGCCAGAAAGTCTGCTTTTCAAGTTTTCCCTTAGAACTAGCCAGTTCAGTTTTTAAGTACTCAAACCTGTTCCTCGTAGCTCAGCACTTGCCTAGAAACCATTGTAAGCAATAGATAGACCATAAATTGCTACAGCGCTCAACTCTCCTTACCAAGTAAGAAAAAACAGTTAGTACTTAAATAGTTAGTGCTTAAATAAATAAGTACCTATCCAGGCATGTCCAAGGGTCAGCTCCATGTGTCTTCTCCTGTCCACCTGGTGAATCTGGGCATCATGAGGCAATGTAGCAATTACCTCATGTACACAGACAACCCTCTCCTCCTACCACCTAACACTACAACCTGTGAGAGATGCACTTATATTGCCAAACTGGAAGTCAAGCTCTCTCCAGGCAAGACTGGACTAGTCAGTCAGGAGGAGAAGGTAAGCACTCGCATCACACCACACACAACACATAATCCTTCAAAACCTACACCCACACATAGTAACATGATACACACACCTACATTTGTGGAGGTCCTTAAAATAAATCTGCCCAAACAACAGAGACCTCTGAAGCTGAAATGCAAACAACCAACACAACCCAAATGACACGTAACTCACAAAACCAGTGTGCCACTCAACCTCAGCCCCTAAGGCAAAACAACATACCCAGCACACTAGTCACAGCGACTCTATAGTCTGGCACACTGCTGTCCTACTCACCAGGCTAAACAAGGAGAAGGTTACTGTCAGCTGCCTGTCGGGTGCCAGGATCTGCCACATAACCCACGCACTCAGGTCACTCCACAACAAGTACAAATATAACTCTGTCATTGTTCATGTTGGAGTGAATGACCTGAAACATACCTTCCTCAGCTACATGAAAAGAGACATAGAGGAGCTCTTGGATCTTGTAGCCCAGGTAGGTATGACCCTAACCCTGAGTACCATCCTGCCATCACCCAGAATGATACCTCAGTACAAGGACAAAATGATTGACTTCAACAATTGGCTAAACTTCTGGTGTCATTCTAAGGGGATCCAGTATTTGTCAGCCTGGGATGACATGATCGACAAGCCATGATGTTTTGCCAGAGATGGCCTGCACCTGTCGCCCCTGGGTTTCCGGATACTGGCTAAGGCTCTTGCCACCCCCATAGTGCCCTTTTTAGCCAAGGTTCAAATGACAAAATGACCACCATAACTGGTACAAGCAAACAAAATCTGAGAGTAATGCTACTCTGTGCTAGAAGTCTAAACCTCAAAATGCACTCACTCGAGGCACTCCTTAAAATGAACATCAACATCTTTGCATTGACAGAGACCTGGTTCAAGGCTCCAGAGAGCACCCCTGCAATACCAGGCTATAATTCATACCACACCTTTCAGCCATCTAACCTGGACCAAAACACCAGAGGCAGAGGTGTGTCCATATTCACCAAGGATATCCACACCTCCAGGCTAATTGCCCAACATAATGTATCCAAAATTCTCCAGGTGCAACTAACACTGGGCAAGACTGCAATCCAAATTGTAGCTTGCTACAGATCCCCCACCATGCCCCAAGACTCCCACTCCACTTTTCTTAACATACCGGAAAATATTAAGGTACTACCCCACCATTAACTGGGAAAACTACTCATCTACCAACACATTGGCACAGTGTTTTTTGGAATTCATAAATTCCAATGCCTTGGAGCAACTGATCCAGACCCCCACCAGGGGCAGTAATATCCTAGACCTGGTCATTACCAACATGGGTGATTGGTGCTCCACACCAGAGGTCAGCCCCCTTGTTGGTCAGATCCGACCATAAGCTAATCACCCTAGACATCCACAACCCACCCCCCACCCCCTATTAAGGAAACCACCATAATAAAATTCACCAAAGCCAACTTCATGCTTCTTAAGACAGAAGTGGCTAACATCACCACACCCATGCAGACAAACAGTACTGCTGAATCCTACATCACTGCACTGTATGGACACATACAAGAGTGCCTGGACCATGCCATCCCAAATAGAACCAAGATGCTATTCTCCAAAAAGAAAAAGCCAATCTGGTGGTCCGCTGCCATTAACAAGTTATACAACAGAAGGAAGAAACTGTTGCAAAAAAGAGTAAAATCCCAAGAATGGAAAAACTTCGTTGTCAGCCTCAGTAAGAAGCTGAGATCCCTCATAAAATCCTCCAAAGCTAGTTACAAAAACAAAATCACCACTGATTCTAAAGACAACCACAAAGCATTCTATAGCTATGTCAAGAATCTCAATGGCAACACTCAGATCTGTTCAGAGCTACAGCACAATGGTACTAAACATACAGAATCAGCTGATATCGCCAACATCCTGGCAGATAGGTTCAGTGCAAATTTCACACCCCTCTCACTCCCGAAAGGGCCCACCTCTATACCGGATGAATGCCAAGTCCCTGTAATCATGGCCACACAGGTGAAAAATGCACTCCCAAAGCCAAAAATACAGCATCCATGGGACCTAACAACATTCCAAGCTGTGTTCTGCATGAACTAAAAAATGAACTGGCACCCCACCTAAGTACCATGTTCAATCATAGCCTCACTACAGGTTTTTTGCCTGCTGAATGGTGTACAGTTATGGTGATCCCATTCCACAATCCATCACGGACCTCGGGAACTACCGACCCATCAGCCTGATGAGTTTGATCTGCAAGGCCATGTAACATATCATCATTGGAACTTATAAACAAAGACATAGGTAACCTGCAAACTCTGGACCCCACCCAGTTTGGGTTTGTGAAAGGTAGATCATGTCTCCTAAACCTGACTGACTTTTTTGAAGCAGTCACCAAAGCTGTGGATGAGTGTAAGGCAGTTCACATAGCCTACCTAGATCTCACCAAGGCCTTCGACACCATCCCCCACTCTGGTATTATTGATAAACTCACAAAACTGGACATAAACCCCTATGTAACATGGTGGGTGGTCAACTGGCTCACCAACAGAACCCACACCGTGAAAGTAGCCGATTCCAAATCCATCTCCAGACCAGTGACAAGAGGAGTACCACAGGGTTCAGTCCTGGGTCCCCCCCTGTTCGGCATCTACTTCTTGGAAGTCAAAGCCAACACAGAGGACTTATGGCTAACAAAGTTCGCAGATGACTGCAAACTGGGAGCCATTATTGAATCCCCTAAAGATGTGGACATTCTACAAAAGGGCCTCGCTGAGACAGATGCCTGGTGTCAAAGCCATGGCCTTCAGCTCAGTGCCAAAAAGTGCATAGTTATCCCCTTTGGGAAAAACCCTGTGTCAATGAACTAGCACATAGGTGCTAGTCCGCTCAACACCGAAAGTGTGATATGAGACCTAGGGACACAGTCCTTCTATGTGGCACACCTCATCACAAAAGGTTTCTCATCCAGAAAAAAAAGAGGTCATTGTCCAACTCTACTCAGCCCTCATTAGACCTATTATAGAGTACAACACCCCATTTGGGGTGTACCTCACAAGACAATTGCAGCAACTGGAAAGACAGCAGAAATACCTCACAAAGAGGATCACTGGCCTCAAACAGATGCCCTATGCAGACTGCCTTAAGAAACTTCAGCTCTACTCCATTGCATATCGCCTACTCAGAGGCAATCTCTGCCTAACATACAAAGTCATGTCAAACCCAGAGCTGTTGGACATGCTAAAATCCCAATCCCTGCGGGCCACACACTCCAGAGACCTTAACCTTGTCACCACAATAAACAGAACCTGCTGGAGGGATAGGTTCCTGTCCCAGAGACTTCCCATACTCTAGAACAAGCTGTCTATTCATGTCAAACAGAGCAGCTCATTGGCCCTGTTAAAGAAAAATCTGAACAACTGGATGGGGAATAGGAAATTTACCCAGGGGATCACTTCTGTGGCTCTGCTCAACATGGGCACAGGTAAATACATTTTTGCGTGGCTAAAGCCAGGGAATATTTATGGGCCCTGTGGCCGATAGCCTAGTACCTACCTATGAACCTATATATATATATATATATATATATATATATATATATATATATATATATATATATATATATATATATATATATATATATATATATATATACATGTATATATATATATATATATATATATATTTATATACATGTATATTTATATATATATATATATATATATATATATATACATGTATATTTATATATATATATATATATATATATATATATATATATATATATATATATATATATATATATATATATATATATATACATATATACACACACACACACACACACACACACACACACACACACACACACACATATATGTATACACACGGTTACACTTCAAAACATCTAAAACTCATAACATCTAAATTTAAAACATTGACACCACAACATCTAAAACAACCCATAACATCGAATTTCATAACATCGAAAATGCATAGTGTATCATGAAACATGTAAATGTTATAGTTTAATCTGTCATTCTTGTGGTATCAGTATGCAATGTTGTAGTTTTTTTATATAGTTATTATTTATATAATATAGGAATTTATACTATTCATATAGTGTTTATTTTGCCACTCTGTATGTGATTTTTAGGCTATACAGATAAGTGATATAGACATTATGTGTACATTCTTTATGGTGATCGTGATACAGTGGGGTTAGGAAATTAACTTTTTGCCACTGCAGTGCGATCTTGGAGTTGGTATATTTAATTTACTGGGGGTGCAGGGGGGCTCGCCCCCTGCAGAAACGTAGTAAAAAGTGTATTTGTTAGTTCAGTGTTGTTATAGTTGGAGGGGATGTTATTTTTATATGATTTGTAGTGTTCAGTGTTGTGATGCAAAGTTTTAATGTTATGAAATTCAATGTTATGGGTTTTAGATGTTTTGGGTTTTAGATGATGTGGTCTGGATGTTTTGAATTTAGATGTTATGAGTTTTAGATGTTTTGAAGTATAACCATACACACACACACACACACACACACACACACACACATGCACACACACACCAGAATTTATATATATATATATATATATATATATATATATATATATATATATGGGTTCCCTTCAGAATGTCAAATTTCTGGAATCTCGAACCTCATATGGTCGAGACCATATGATTGAGGTTTCAGAAGCTCAAAATTCTGAATGGAGATCTACATACAGTGCGGAATGGGAGATTTCCCTTTTCCTCACTGTAGTGAGATCTCGAAGTTGGTATATTTAAGTAGCAGGGGACGGGCGTATGCAGGAGAGCTTGCCCCCCCCCTGCAGAAATGTTTTATTTGTTGTTTTTTTTGGGGGGGATTTGTTTTAGAATTTCATGCTTCTGAAACCTCGATCATATGGTCTCGACCATATGAGGTTCGAGATTTTAGAAGTTCGAGATTCTGAAGTGAATCCATATATATATATATATATATATATATATATATATATATATATATATATATATATATATATATATATATATATATATAAAATTGCTGAATGGGCATTGGCTGAAGCACAGAATGTAAACTAAAACCAAATATTGAATTAGAATTCATCACTTGCAGTAGTGCAACAAAACATGGATTTGCCCCAATGCAAGCCAATATATTTAGTGTCAGAATATATATATATATATATATATATATATATATATATATATATATATATATATATATATATATATATATATATACATCGTGGTCAAATGGGGCCCTAGCAGGGTAATGAACAAGGCTCTCGAGAGCCATTCTGTCCCATTATATGACTGTAACAGAAATAAGCACCCAGGTAGTCAATCTCAAGTCTGTTTATTGCAGTAAAATCAGTTGAGCGCTTTCATCAAACACAGTTGACTTCATCAGAACAAAGAACTTTCTTAAAAAAACAGTTTAAATAGTATAAAAACAATCAGGATTGGTAGAAAAACAACCAATAAGAACACATAAATCAGCATACCTAATAAATATTAATATTTAAAATGAATTAGTAGGAACCATATCATGAATGTTGTTTACTTTCAGGATGGTATAATAAAAATGCTTAGACTTGTCCTGCCTTTTCTTTCAAAACTGGCAAGATAGTCATATATAATCATTCAGCCAAGGGTATATATTTGCAGCCAGCATTAACTGCCACAACAATTATTTTTTACACATTTTGCCAATGCCCCCCCCCCCCTCAGAATCTACCTGCACTACATCCAAAATGGCAAACTTAAAACCAGAAAAATTTTCACAATGTAAACTGTGTCTAAATAGAGCATTAGTTTCTTTCTTGTTTTTTTACATCATATAAATGCGCATATATTCTAGATTTAAGAAGCCCCTCAAATTTTCCAACATAAAATGCAATACATGTGTTACATTTCGCAAAATATACTAGTTTACTGGTGAAACAATTACATTTCTTAAAAAAACAAAGTATTGCCACTTTGGTTAGCCAAAGTGATGGATGTAGCCTGTAAATTATATTGGCAGGAGGAGCATCTGCTACAAGGTCTAGTTCCATTTGGATTTTTGTTAGCTCTACCATTGCTAATTTTTCTCTCTAAAATCAGTTTTAAATTCGGTCCTATTTTAGTTGAAAAAGTGGGTTTTTCACCCAGAACTTGATACACTTCATTATTAGTTTTAAATATACTCCAATTTTTATTGAAAATGTTTTTTACCCCATTGTATAGGGGGCTATATCGGATAACACAAGCTTTCTGGAAATCAATAGTTGCCTCACCATCTACAACTAAACCAGGCTGAGGTATTTTGGTTAACCCTCTACCTAAAAGTGACATATTTTTTACCCCATTCATCCAAAACTCCACTCAAGATGGCATCAATATCACTAGGGTAACCCCTATCTGAAAACATTTCCTTCAAATATACAAATTCCTTTACCACATCCTCTTTCTGAGAAGTCATCCTGGCTCTCCTAATGGCTTGACCTTTAATAATGCCCCTCTTCTGAAACAATGGGTGATGACTCTTGTAGTGTAAATAACTGTTACAAACAATTTTTTTACAATATACTCGGGAAATGAAACCTTCTTTCCCCTTAACTATATTCGTATCAGGGTAGTGTATTTCATTATCATGATATTATAGGTAAATTTAAAATAAGTAGTGGTACTGTTAAGGTACTCAATGAAAGCAGGTATAGTGCCTTTTTTACCTTTCCACAAAATAAAAATGTCTTCCTAAAACCTATTATAAGAAAGAATCTCTGGAAAATATTCACTCTGGAAAATGTATTCCAGTTCCCAACCCAACAACACAAGGTTAGCATAAACGGGGGCACAAGCGGCCCCCATAGCTACACCCTTTACGTGCTGAAAATATTGCCACTCAAAAAAAATGAAATTATTTTCAAGAATAAGGGCCATGATCTCAGATATCATAGTAACTTGTCATGTTGTAGGTGGGAACAGGTGAAAAGTATCTCCTCAAATAATGCTTACCCTTCTTTTTTAGGAATACAAGAAAAGAGGTCTTGGACATCAATAGTTAAAAAAATAACTCCTGGGGGGCACAATTCCAGTTTCAATTGCCCCAAGAAATCCCAAGAATCTTTTACCAGATGTGGCACCTCTTCCACAATGTGCTTACTCATTCTGTCTACATAGACAACTAAATTTTGCGTTTTAGACCCACCAGCTGCTACTATTGGCCTAAACGGTGGGGACACAATATTCTTGTGTACTTTTGGTATGCCAAACGTAACCGGTACTTTGGAGTGTGTATTGGAAAGAAAATCATAACTCTCTTTAGAAATTCTTTGATCTAGTAAATATTCATATAAGAAGCTGTCAATATGTTGATAGGAAATATGTGTTTGGTTTTTGGAGACTTGGGAATAATTGTCAAAATTAAACAAAATGAACTGCATGACATTAGTATTATCCTCAGAATTAAAGACTATTATACCTCCACCTTTGTCTGGAGTCATAATTCGAATACTTTTGTCCTCTCTTAATTCTTGAATAAGCCTCCTTTCCTTTGGACTAAGATTAAAGAAAACTCCCCCCCCCACATTTTGTAAAGGTCATCCCTGACCGCTTTCTCAAAGATAGCTACCAAGAGATGTAAGGGGGGTTAAATACACTACTTTATTTGAAAACATTTTTTCATTCATTTTAATAACACCATCCTTTTTACCAAAGAAGACTTTCAAATTCAATTTCCTTAAGTATAACTGTACGTCTATTAATACCGCTGCAATATCAGGAATTTTAGTGGGAACAAACTTGAACCCTTTTGAAAATAGTGTAAAAAACTCCTCTGTAATAGGCCTATCAGTGTAATTGTAGTTGTTAAAACTATGAGACGTGTGAAGAATATGTTACCCCTCATTACCCAATATTGATTCCTCACCCTCTGCCAACTGGGAAAACCCTTCTGATATTGTGTCACTTAGCTGTAGGCAGGCTGCCTTCCTTGTTTCCTGTTTGCTATTCTTTCTGAGTGTCTTAAAGCTGGAAAATCCTGCTGTTCAGGACAATCCACCATCTGCTCTTCTTCAAAATAGCCATTATTACCATCTACATCTGTGATAGGCATAGCCCTGTTTTTACCATCAAATTGTGGATAAAATTTACTTTTATAATAATTGTTGTAGCTCAAAACCAGGTTGTTAGTAGGGTACGCTTTATTATTTTTGTATTGCTTACTGCCTAACTTCCTTAATTTTTTTATAAAAAATGTTATTGCATTTTTTTCTCTACTCTGTCAATTATTTTATTATAAAGCCCCTCATATTGAGAAAACAACAAATTATTTAAAATCATGACATTCAAATCTTCTACTTCTTTTTGAAGCCTAGTTTCCATTTGTTCTTGAAAATACACAACTTTGTTTAATAATTCAAGCCCCCGTTTGTCAAAAAGTTTGACAAAATCCCCAATAATATCAGCATCATAAACCAAACAGGAATTTATAAACCCGTAACCCCTGTGGTACCACTTGCAAATGTATACATTCCTTGAAATAAACAATTTCCATTTGGGACATTTTAAATTTAAACAGTTTTTTCTCAAACATATATAACATGTCTTTCAAAGACTTGTAACTGTTAATTTCACTGTTATCCTTTGCAGCCATTCTCCCTTGTGCCTTTTGTTGCTCATTAAAAACAAAGTACTTTTTAAGCAAGGCACCATATTTGCAAGTTGTCCCCCTTGTATCTTTGTTACAGTTGGTATTGTCAGTCCTTGAGCAAGTTGAATGCCCATTAAAATGAGCTCTCTGCTCAGGGAGCACATTAATACTGTTACTTGTACCTCCCAAGTTACAATTTATCATTTTAGATTGAGTTACTTCATGAGTGGAATTACCAGTACCTGTTTCTTTATTTTCCACCTGTTGCGGCTGCTCAGAAATACAATCTGAAATGAAATCAATATCTTTCCCAAAATAAACAGCACAATTAGTGCCTAAATCCTTCCTCGAGCTACTGTAGTTGTTGGAATAAGGAGAATGATCCCCATTGCAAGGAGAAAGCTGATTTCCATCACCATGATGGACCTTGGCTACCGCAATGATGTCACCATGCCTCCCCAAGGCACGCAAACAGCTGCCCAATCCATTTGTGGATTTTCCGTTGCCTTGAGAGCAGAAACCAGTTCCATTCACTTGTGCAACCTCCACACAATTCCTGGAACCATACGAACCACTGAGGTTGCATTGTTTTTGTGAAAACAATTCAATAAGCCGAGTTAACTCGCCCTTCAACTCGGCTACATCCCTTTTGAGCTCCAAAAGTTCCAGGGTATGCCCAGAATCAATTACTGGTGAAAAGTCCAACTGTTCAGGAGAATCCATGATGCCCAGAACACCATAAAATAAACTTTTGAAACAAAATAGTGGTGTAAGAGTGCTTACCAAAGCAACGAGTGAAACAAAAATAAGCACCCAGGTAGTCAATCTCAAGTCCGTTTATTGCAGTAAAATCAGTTGAGCGCTTTCATCAAACACAGTTGACTTCATCAGAACAAAGAACTTTCTTAAAAAACAGTTTAAATAGTATAAAAACAATCAGGATTGGTAGAAAAACAACCAATAAGAACACATAAATCAGCATACCTAATAAATATTAATATTTAAAATAAATTAGTAGGAACCATGTCATGAATGTTGTTTACTTTCAGGATGGTATAATAAAAATGCTTAGACTTGTCCTGCCTTTTCTTTCAAAACTGGCAAGATAGTCATATAATCATTCAGCCTAGGGTATACATTAGCAGCCAGCCTTAACTGCCACAGCAATTATTTTTTACATAATGCATTTTGCCAATCCCCCCCTCTAGAATCTACCTGCACTACATCCAAAATGGCAAACTTAAAACCAGAAAAGCTTTCACAATGTAAACTATGTCTAAATAGAGCATTAGTTTCTTTCTTGTTTTTTACATCATATAAATGCTCATATATTCTATATTTAAGAAGAGTCTCAGTTTTTCCAACATAAAATGCAATACATGTATTACATTTAGCAAAATATACTAGTTTACTGGTGAAGCAATTACCTTTCTTAAAAAACAAAGTATTGCCACTTTGGTTAGCCAAAGTGATGGATGTAGCCTGTAAAATATATTGGCATTAGAACATCTGCCACAAGGTCTAGTTCCATTTGGATTTTTGTTAGCTCCACCATCACTAATTTTCCTCTCCAAAATCAATTTTAAATTAGGTCCTATTTTAGTTGAAAAAGTGAGTTTTTCACCCAAAGCTTGTCTTGACTGTCTCCACCCACTCACCATAAGCACTTTTTAAAGCTCTCAATGTGCATGATTTTTTCATCTTTCCTTTTGAAATGATTACAGAAATCTAGATTTCATTTTAAAAAACAAACTTTTATTTCAAATTTTAGACCACAAACTTCGATAGCCATTTGCTAAACAAACCAGTTTCATACTGCAAACAGACTTAGCATGAGCAACAGAATATTTTCTTTTTTTGAAGCCACAGTCATTGAAAATGCAGTCAGCCAGTGGCGGATTAAGTGTACTTTGGACCCAGGGCTGTTTTCAAACCATGCCACTCTACACACATTTTAAGACCATGCATAAATGCACACGTTCTTTGACTCTCCTTACTGATTTTTATAAATTATATTTATTGTTTAATACAGCAGCATTTATTAGAATGTGTTTTAAATTTGAAGGTTTGAACATTTTTTCCAGTAAACAGTGAAAAATGTATGAAGCAGTGATAAAAAAGTACCCATTTTAGAGCATTTTAGTCATAAAAGGCCACTCAAACTGCTGTTGTTATAATCCAATAGATGTACTCAGTAATTACTTTATATATAGACTGCGAACACATATACCTCTCAACTGTCCATATTTTTGCCACATATTTTTGGTATGTTTTTCATAAAATTTGTGTTTTTTAATCAAATCACTGAGCATTGAAGTCACTAAATAACGACTGCCATTTGAGTGCCAGACTTCATATCCTTCATAAAATGCATGCTAACACAAAACCTTTTATCCCAGCAACTTTCTAAGTTTATAAGAGCAATATTTAAAAATTGTCCCTATTTTGGGCCCTTTTCTCTGCATTGTTTTGGCTTTGTCCAGATTTCTTATGCTAAGAGGTTGACAGCTATGTGAACACATCATGTTTGTGCCAAAAATGGCCATAGTAAAAATATTCCAATTTGCTTAACACAAATGCGCCATAACCCTGCAGAGACAGACTAAATACTAACTTTTATCAGATCAGCAGGGTCAGTCATTTTTATCCACAGATATCCCCCAAACCCAGTAGTTATAATTACATTGTTGACTACATCCTTTTCAGGTATCAGTGTCAAACAATAATAATAATGACCAAAGTCATATATTTCACATTTGTTTTACACAAATACTAGTGAAAATATACCAATTTAATTCACACACATACACACACACACACACACACACACACACACACACACACACACACACACACACACACACACACACACACACTTACTAGTCCTGCAAAGCCAGATTATTTTCGGTTTAAAATGATTAGATATGAGCACAAGGTACTTTCTTCTACAGAGAGCCCCCCCACCAGCAGTTATAGTAACTTTGTTGACTTTGTATGCACCATATTGTTATTTAAAAGTAAAATCACATGTGCTTTATTGCTAACTTTTGATGAACTACATGAAACTTTATAAAGTTCACTAGCATATTACCATAAGGTCCAGCCTTGTGCAGCACAGCTTAAAAAGAAAGGTATTTATGAGAGCATAAGAAATATTAACCACCTGATAACATATGGTAAGTCAATATGCACAATCTTGGCAGAAGTAAAAGTCATCTGAATTCCACATTAAAGAAAACTATTGCTGATGCAGAGGTTGCTGCTGTCACAGGTAAGTTCTTGACATGTGGCCTTGGTGGGCCATTTTAAGCCTAGCCAGTTTCCCTTTTTGTGCTCAAAATAACCTATCCCATTTGGTTATAGATTGGCCTTAACCATCCCATGGTCAATAATTATATATTACCCCCAAAGAGAATAACTGGGATCTTACCATGGATAATTTGATAACTGATAATTTGATAATCTGTCAAACATCTTTGCATTTCAATGCCTCATCTACAAATGCAGTGCCTGCTACCCTTAAAGAATAAATTGCTTATACTGCAATAAATATTGGTGTACTGGTGATTTTGCCATAACATTTCCTAAACTAGGTCAGTTGTGCAATAGGGAATGACTTGCAAACAATGGCAACAGGTTCATATTTTCTAGGCATGCAGTCCTGGAGACCTTTAAAGGAGCCTATCCCAAATTTCCAATTGCTAGTAAGCATTGTCTAAATGACTTGCTCAATATCACACAGTAGGTAAATGTAGGTGGTAATACTGAAAGCCTGCACCCTTGCTACAGGAAGCAGCATTAACAAATTGACATGTGACATTATAATCCACCCCTCCTACAGCAAAACTTCCTACCACATTAACACAAATTATCCATATTACCTTCTCAGGTAGCCAAACCCATACTTTATATTTTTACTAATATCTACTTAATCCCAAACTCACTCCTCATTATATCCTGAATATTCATCATGTCTACCAAACCTCTTTCACTTCTAACTCAAATACTGCTACTTATTACCATATCTTACATAACCTAACTCATCCAACCTTGCAGTGCAAATCACCCACCCCCATTTCATACAACTAACCTAATCTCCATGATGCACACATATTCCTCAACCTGTATATCACCCAGTCTCTACCCCTTCAATAATACTATGCTCTTCACCTAAAACCTCTTACCTAACCCCAAAAACTCTACTCATATCTATATTAACCCCATAAAGCTTAAACTCCATAGATTACATACCAAGCAACTCAAATACCTCTTCTGCCATCTCATCTCTATCCTTCTCTCCAGCGACATTCACCCAAACCCTGGCCCTTCTCCCCCACACATCTCAACCTCCCAATCCCATCCTCCTCCAACAACTGGTAAACCCCTCCATTTCTTAGCTCTAAATGCTCAGAGCATATGCAACAAAATTTCTAACCTCCATGCTTGGCTTCTCCATAACCAACCCAATATTGTGGCCATCTCAGAAACCTTGCTCAAACCCCATATAAAAGACTCTGAACTAACACCACCCAACTACTGCATAATTAGGAAAGATAGAACACATTAAAAAGGAGGGGGAGTCGCTCTTCTCTACTCATCATTCCACTTAGTTACCCCCTATACCAAACCTATTCCCAAATTTGGCAAGGTAGAACTAATTCCAGCCATACTTCATATAAACAAGCATAAACTTATAGGCATAGTCTCCCTTTATATCCCTCCTGGAGACAATATCTCAACTCTTGAAGATATTCTTTCCTGGTTCTCTAACAACATCACTAATGAAACTTTAATCGTGAGTGATATTAATATTAACCAGTCAACAATTCAGTCTCCTACAAACTCACTTAATATAAACTTGTGCAACTTCACTCAGCTTATTAACTCAACAACTATGCCTTCCAAGAACTTTCTTACTGGAAGTACCCTGGACTGGATTCTAGTTTCTCATCCACATTACGTCTCTGATAGTGGCACTCTGCCCGACCCATTAGGTGACCACTTCCCCACTTTTGCCCACCTTCTTCCCTCCTCCATATAACTAACTCATATCTACACCTTCACTCACTGTATAAAAAACTTTAATCCTAGCACATTCTCTGGAACTGGAACCCACTAAAACTCTTCCCTTAGAAAATGCTGTTACCTACTTTAACTCAACTTTCCTCAACTTGCTTGACTCCTTTGCCCTTCTGAAAACAAAATGCATAAGAAGCAATCCTGTACCTTGGCTAACCAAAAATACCTTACTAGCCATGCAATTTTGGGATCAAGCCTGGAAATGCCACTCCAAAAATAAAACTATCACCACCCTTAATGAATTTAGAACACTTCGTAACAAAGTAAAAAAAAACGTATTATCTCAGACCACAAAGCGTACTTCTCTACACTCCAAACCAACCATAACACCATCCACCAAAAATTATGGCATGGAATCTCCTCCCTTCTCAATCCTAGCAAAAAAGAAAATCCCTGCCCTGATCCAGATGCCTCTGACTTGGACTTAGCCACCCAATTTAACACTTTCTTTATTGATTCCATAAGTAAACTTACATCATCCTTCACTTCCCATTTGGGTTCCCCACCCTTATTTCCACCTAGCCCTCCCTCCCCTAGCATCTCCTGCTCCCAACCTCCTCCTTTCTCTTTCAACCCCATCCCTACAGCCATCATAAAAAACTTCTACTAACATTGAAACCAGGCTCCAATGCCCCTGATGATATACCCTCATATTTCTTAAAAGTTGCCACAGAAGGCATAGCTCTTCCCATCTGCATTCTTATAAATCAATCTATTGCTAAATGTCAAGTTCCCCAGCTCTGGAAAAAGGCCTTTATTATTCCACTCCATTAAGGTGGTAATAATAATAATATCACAAACGTGTGACCTATCGCTATCTTATCTCCCATTTCTAAACTTCTCGAAAAATGCATCCATCTACAACTTCTACCTTACCTCATAAACAACCAGCTTCTAACCCCTACTCAACATGGTTTCAGACCCGGCCACAGCACTACCACAGATCTCCTCTCTTTCCTAGAAACCATTAATAAGGCCCATGACACTGGCCACATCATGTCCACTCTCCTCCTTGACCTCTCTAAGGCATTCAACACTCTCTCTCATAACCTTCTTTTCACTAAACTCTCAAAACTAAATCTATCCCACTGCTCTATTTACTGGTTTACCAGTTACCTCTCAAACAGGCAACAAGCAGTCAGATGGAAAAAGCCACCTCCCCTTTTCTCAATACTCCCACAGGTGTCCCCCAGGGTTTAATTTTAGGTCCTCTTCCATTCAATATATTCATAAACGATTTCTACCAAGCCATCCCAAATGCCAACCTTGTCCAATATGCCGATGATTCAACAATAATCTGCTTTGCCTCTTCTATACCCACCCTAGTTAAATTAACCCAAGATGCCTTCTCCTCCACTGAGCAATGGATGATGGACAACCATCTAGCACTCAATGCTACTAAAACTAAACTCATGATATTTACTGCTTCCAAAACCACCACCCTAGATAAAACCTCATTCTCAGTCACCAGTCAAAATAATACTCCTCTTGAAATGGTCTCTAATGCTAAACTACTAGGAGTCCTGATCAATGACCAGCTAAAGTTTGATAATCATCTACAAGTAAATATCAAAAAAACACACAAAAACTAGGCATGCTTTACCACCACAACCGTTACATCTCTCCCTCCACTAGGTTCACCCTCGCCAAAACTTACCTTATCCCATCCCTCCTATACGGTGCCTCTATCCTTACTAACCTGCAATCCTCCTTCAAGACTAAACTCTCCTCTTGCTATAATAAAATAACAAAATTTGCAACCAGCCATAGATCCACTTCCCATCACTGCACTGCCCTACACCAACTGAATTGGCTTGAGCTGTCCAATTACCTCATCTATATTCAACTTGTCCAAGCACACAAACTTATTTTCACCCCCTCTCTGTCCCTCTCTTGCCACCACATTTAGAATGCACCAACCAAATAGACTTTTGAGATCTAATTCCCAAAACCTAATTGAACTGCATAAACCTGCCCATCCGCCAGGCAAACATCTAATATCCTTCTCTCTAGCACGCCATTGGAATTCCCTCCCACCTCTCATCCACACCACCAGCAGCCTCTCTTCACCTTGCTTCACATACACCTAACTTCACTATGGGAATGGTCTTCCTCCCACACCACATAATCTTCCTACACTATAGTTATTCTCTATAAGCTATAATTCACAATAGCCTCCCATTGTTTTGTACTCCTATTAAACTCTAGGAATTAACATAACTTCTAGAATGGTACATTTCATTAGTCTAGAAATGAACTGCATGAATTAGCATAACTGTTAATTTTAGACTGTTTCTGTTATGGCATTGTGCTAATAAATTAAACTGTTAAAAACTTTGACTGTAAATATTACTGTTATTACATTGGACTAATATGTGCACTCTACTAATATGTGTTTTTCTATTTGTTTAATTTTGTTTCATTTGTGCACATTACATTGCTCTAATAACTTACTCATGTTAAATCTGTAATTTGTAATTTTCAGGAGCTTTTCTCCCCAGGACTCCATTGAAAACGGGCTCTTTGTGGCCCAATGGACTATCCTGGCAAACAAACTATAAATAAATAAATAAATAAATTGTAGCTTTAGTCCTTTGCTCCAACTACCAGAGTAACAGTTTTTAACTAAATGCAGAAATTCTTTACAATCTGATCTTTTAGAGAAGACTGTATCACAGTAACGTTCAACAATGACTACATAATAGATGATGAAGATCAGATGATTCTAATCTGCACTGCAGGTAATGCAGACCATAAACCTTTAGAAATGTCAACCCCTTTGCAGTTGCTGGAGGCTATAAAGAAAGCACTGCAAATATATTACTAAAATGCAACATGTCTAGACTTCATTACACAATCCAGACCTATTAATGGAGTAATTCATTCTTTAGTGCAATAAATAAAGCACAACAATTAAACACAAAATAACTGCTACAGTAGCTTTGGTTCACCAGCGCACAAATCATACAAAACTCAGAAGTATTACAGCATACTTGTGTATTTGGGGGATGCTTACATGCGTGCAGGATACCTACATCCCATTTTTGACCTCCCTATGGAATAACTATCCCCTCTGACATCACTTAGTACAGGTCTGACCTATCTGAATGGCTAATATTGCTGTACTGTTGCAGCATACAATTCCAGAGTCAACAGAGCTGAACTGTGGACAAATTGGGCCCTATTTAGGGTAATGAATCAGTTCCTCCACTACCCATACAAATATCCTATTACTTGGATGTCTTAATCCAGTTACCAGAAACATTGTTAAAATCTGTCAGTGTACATGCTACTTCCTTCTTTGATTTTGCAATTATTACAGATATTTGGATTTTATGTATAATGTATTTCAGATTTCACAGAAAAAACAATGACATGCAGTTTTAAACAAAACATTCTCACAATGAAAACAGACCTGGCATGAGAAACAGTAAACTTCACTTCCCTTGAAACTCACATTTAGTGAAAATGCACTTGACAAGCTATTAAATTACAAGATATATACTGGAATTCATACTCAAAATAGCATATACTGAAGTAGTAATTAGCACATCGGTTTAATTTCCCCAAGTTTTTTGGGTTTCTAATACCATGACAGGAATGGACCCCATTCCTAAGTAAAAGTATGATTAAAGTTTGTGAAATGAGTATTGTTTCAGTCTTTGATGTTAGCCAAAAGTGCTCTTCGCAGCACCCACAATGTGCCCAAAACTGACTCCTGCAATTTTTTAGAGTTACATGTATTGGTAACATATCTAAATAAGGCTGTAGATTATTTTTATGAGACCCATTGCTCCTACTACTATTGGAACTGTCTCAGTATCCTTCTTTCATATTGCCCTCGGTTCTACCTGCAAATTCTGGTATTTTATGACTTTGTATCTCTTTCTGTACATAAAACACTGTAATCACTGGATTTAGCAATTTCGATGATCCATGCTATTTTTGTCTTCTTTCCTTGGACCACTAAATTTGGTTTTCTCGCATCCATTTTTTGAACTATAGGTAATGGGTAGTCCCATGTGATATAAACTACATCATTCTCTATAATGCTTTGTGGGTAATGTTTCCAAAGCTTCTCAGCTACTTTATTATTGTAATGTTTGCACAGTCCCAAGTGCAACAGTTGTGCCACATTATTATGTTGTTCAGCATATAGGGCATTTGCCATTAGCATATCACATCCAGCAAAAAAATGAGCAACTGTTTCCAGTTCTGTTTTACAGAACTTGCATTTGTCTGTTTCTTCAACATGTTCAGTGGACTTTGTAAACCAATGTGTATGTAGTCTACTATCCTGGGACACTGATATTAACCTTTCGGTTTAAATGTACCCCTCCTTAACCACTCCTGCCTTCTCCTTATTTTCTTTTTTTTTTTTTATTACATTCATTTACTACCTGATTTTTGTCTACTTCTGGTTTGGTTTCCATTCCTACAAATTAGCACCTATGTGAAGGGTGCAGAAATTCAAATGATAAATGTATAAAGCATTTGCTAACAGTGTGGGATAGCCCACCTTTTCTTGAGCAGTCCAAAAGTACTGCCTGGTGAAGTAACTTGGCAGACCCACACAGAATGAAAATGAAGGCCGAGGGAATCAAACCACGTACTACAGGAAGCATTTGTAATATCTCATCTCCTTATCATCTGCACTAAGTGCTAGACAAATGACGCATTCCATCCCTGCCTGCCTGCAAAAAACAAGCTAAATTAAAAATGTATTCATAGTGAAAATATTAATATTAAACTCATAGACTTCATGCTGTGCAGTTTATTCACAGCTAAATAATAAACATACTACCACCATTCAGCAGAATAAGGAAACCAAGGATCACATCCAAAGAATATGGCTTATATAATGTTCCTTGTTTATTACAACCAGTTTCTTTCCTCTGCACCAGTCTCCTCAGTGATTTATCAAAACTGTAGTTGGTGTGAAGGATTAAGGCTACTGCCTCAAGTAGCCACGGTACAGAATTTGACTCTGAACAATCTGCTTAACTCGACAGTACCTCTAACTGGGGCATTACACACAAACTCTACTGCAACAGTTTACAAAAGAAAATATGCTCACATGCACTACCTTAATGTTTTGGTTCGTTCACATACCCAGTTAATGCTACTGCCCCTACTCATGCCAAAAAAAAAAAAAAAAACTACAGTCCACTGAGATTTCAAAACATTATGCCAATTCATGGATGGCTCTGAGTCCCAGTTTTAGTCTCCTTAACTCAAAGCATTTGACAATGAGACTGG
This sequence comes from Protopterus annectens, assembly GCF_019279795.1. NCBI lineage: Eukaryota > Metazoa > Chordata > Ceratodontiformes > Protopteridae > Protopterus > Protopterus annectens. The sequence goes on along the minus strand of NC_056733.1, from coordinate 781,935,310 downwards.
AGTTTGAAGCTTATGATGCAGAGCACAAAATAAGATTCACTCTTCTTTTAAACAGCTCTTGGATTTTTTAAATATATTATAGCATGAGGATCAAATTATTTTTTATCTGTTGCTTGCCAAGTTCCCCAGCCAGCATCGGGCCCAAGGCAGCTACCTGTGTTGTCTTGTGCTGGATCTGGCCCTGGATATTTATAGATATATATTCATATGATTATACTTGACTTTGTGGGATATCTACTAGATCAAGCCATACTACATAGGCTCACAAAAGCAGACAGCCGATACCTCAAACATAAGAAAAAAAACACATTTTTTTCTTCAGGGAGGCAAGCTCCCCGCAGCACCCCTACACCCTTGCTGCATTAAATATACCAACTTCAAGATATTAAAACAGGGGGATAAAACTTCCTCAGTGTTTAAGGATCCTAGGTATTAAAATGTCAATACACTAAGTGATCGATGAAACAGAAATTCAATATAATGAACAGCGAATTCCTGATTTAACTAATTTCACCTAACAAACCTGTGACCAAAATAATTGCACCCATTATATATATATATATATATATATATATATATATATATATATATATACACATATATGAGAGAGGAGAGAGAGAGACATAATCACAACAAAAGGGAACAACAGTAACTCAGCCAATGAAGTACAGATTAATGAACTGGATGAACGCGATTACTAAGTCTTAAATTATTAGCTGTGAATTTCCATTGTTCTGCTTTGTTATATTTTTCATTATTTGGGTATTACAATGGTATATTCAGTTGCATTTGAGTGAGGTTATGTGTGTTTTTATACACATATGCCATAATACATACATGCATGTAGGACGTCTTAGGTCAGAATTTTCTGTGCCTTTTACTTCTGCAATATCCTGATTTCAAGATTATTCCTAATTCCACTAATATTTAGTGCCTACAAATTATAATTTCTGACATTTTTGAATTAGGTGTGGCTAAACAAATATGAAATTTTGGAAAATGTCACATTTAAGTAGCATGTGATCTTCACAACTGTTTTATTGCTTTTGCTCTTATTTAGTATCTCTGGTGTTTCCATTCTAAGCATTATTTTTTCCACATCTAGAATATTTTTCTATGTAAGTCTAATGACTTAGTGATTATAGATAAAAGGAAAAATAGATGTTATATTCTGTTAAATTACTAGATAGTCATATTTCTAAACTGTATTCATAGTACATTGAGACTTCTTCTTCTTTCGGCTGCTCCCATTAGGGGTTGCCACAGTGGATCATCTGTTTCCATTTCTTCCTGTCCTTTGCAGCTTGCTTTGTCACACCAACCACCTGCATGTCCTCTCTCACCACATCCATAAACCTTATCTTAGGCTTTCCTCTTTTCCTGTAAACCTGGCAGCTTCATCCTTAGCATCTTTTTCACAATATACTCTGCATCCCTCCTCAGTACATGCCCAAACCAACGTAATCTTGCCTCTCTGGCTTTGTCTTCAAACCTTCCAACCTGGGCTGACCCTCTAATATACTTATTCCTAATCCTGTCCACCCTTGTCATACCCAGTGCAAATCTTAACATTGAGACTAAGGATCTTTATTTTTAACATGTAATTTCAGACTTACTTGTAAGCAAATCTAGGGCATATCATTTTCATGATTGTTTCTTTAAGTGCAGAACTTCCATTAATGTAGAGCACTGGAGTGCTTAGGGATGACAGCTTCAACAGGATAACAAAGAAGTTCGTAGCATCATTCTCAGCATAAATGCATTTACCCCATGCCTTGCACACAAGAGATGAGAAAAGTACAGGTACCCAGCACATGAGGAAAGTACAAGACACAACTATGATTAGTCGAACAGAGGATTTTTTGTTCTCCTTTCCAAAGGATGGTGGGTCTCTTCTGAGCTGGTTCTTGGCAATGAGGTACAGCTTAACATTTAATACAACCATAACAAAGATTGTGAACACAGTTGTGATGAGGGTGGTTATAGTGTGTATTTGTATCATAATTTCAGAGTATTTAAAGAGATTAATTGGGACTACCATACTATATGTCCAACTCCATAAGACAATGCAGACAGTTATAATTTTTGCACGTGTTATTTTCACGTAAGTAAAAGGCAGGGAGATTGCAATGTAACATTCAAATTGAGCAGCAACTAAAATGACCATAGATACCCCATTCAGTGTGCTAAGTATATAGAAAGTTCCATTTTTAGTTGGGTAAGGCACATCTTTGACATCAAATATCCCTTCATAGTACCAACCTAAACCAACAAGGCAGTCACTTATGCTGGTACTGACCATGAAGATAAATCTGTGTTCCCCTTGAAGAGCAGATGTCCTTAGTATGGCAATAATCACACAACTGTTAACCATGGTAATAGCTGTGGCCATAGCAGCATTGAAGATCAGAAGTAAAATGTTCCCAAAACTGTCCGTAGATACAGAAAGTGGGAGAGTCATGCTCACCTGTTTCTCTGTATGCTACATTGTGCAGGATTTGCTCATATCACGCAGGTATGATGCTTACCTATCACACTCATTTATGCAGGTGATATCTCACCTTTATAAGTAAGCAGGGACATTAAAATATGACACCTGTCATCCTAAAAACCTGCTAGACATCTACCTATAATGTACCTGAAATTATGTCTGTGGTGACATAAAACCATTGGGATTAATTATAAGCATTATATTCATAATTCACAGAAGAGTTAAACAGCTCCTTAGAGATGCAACAAGCTTTGTAATGCTTTTGATCTGCACAATAACTAGAACCCTCATTAGAATTTAGAATTCCCTGCATTGTTTCAGCAGGTGGTATTAACACATGCAGGATCAAAACATACATTTTGGGGGGACTCTGCCCTCATCATCTCTAAGTTATTGGAGGCTCTTAAGATTTCAGCTGTAGGGAATCATTTCACCTGTGATGAGTCATTGTATTGATGATGCCCTAAGAGTTGCCACAGCAGGACTGTGAGGGATTTAGTTAGATTACTGTGACATTTGTTAAGCCTGCAAATACTGTTTTTTCTACTTAGAGAAAGAAAATTGTTTGGTTTAAAGTACAGTCTTATTGTCTGATATACCAGTACTGTATAAGTATTTCTTGAGATACTGATGATTCAAGGTCCATCATTGGCATGAAATATTAAAGAACTGATTGATAAGAAAGCAACTGAATACTCAGTAATGTGTTTTCTGCCTCCGGATAGATGAGGAGCAATTCCTGTATGTGCTACAGTAAGGTGTTTGACAGCAGGAAAAGTCGGAGATGTTCACATGTTGGTGATTCTAATAGGTAGAATATCAATCTTACTCTAGCAATACATATGCCTGTCTGGGAGCATGTTTGCAGTAAGCAGCCGATGGGTAGGTCTGGGAGCATGTATGCAGTAAGCAGCTGATGGGTAGGTCTGGGAGCATGTATGCAGTAAGCAGCAGATGGGTAGGTCTGGGAGCATGTATGCAGTAAGCAGCCGATGGGCAGGTCTGGGAGCATGTATGCAGTAAGCAGCCGATGGGTAGGTCTGGGAGCATGTATGCGGTAAGCAGCCGATGGGTAGGTCTGGGAGCATGTATGCAGTAAGCAGCCTATGGGTAGGTCTTGGAGCATGTATGCAGTAAGCAGCCGATGGGTAGGTCTGGGAGCATGTATGCAGTAAGCAGCCTATGGGTAGGTCTGGGAGCATGTATGCAGTAAGCAGCCGATGGGTAGGTCTGGGAGCATGTATGCAGTAAGCAGCCGATGGGTAGGTCTGGGAGCATGTATGCAGTAAGCAGCCGATGGGTAGGTCTGGGAGCATGTATGCAGTAAGCAGCCGATGGGTAGGTCTGGGAGCATGTATGCAGTAAGCAGCCTATGGGTAGGTCTGGGAGCATGTATGCAGTAAGCAGCCTATGGGTAGGTCTGGGAGCATGTATGCAGTAAGCAGCCGATGGGTAGGTCTGGGAGCATGTATGCTGTAAGCAGCCTATGGGTAGGTCTGGGAGCATGTATGCAGTAAGCAGCCGATGGGTAGGTCTGGGAGCATGTATGCAGTAAGCAGCCTATGGGTAGGTCTGGGAGCATGTATGCAGTAAGCAGCCTATGGGTAGGTCTGGGAGCATGTATGCAGTAAGCAGCCGATGGGTAGGTCTGGGAGCATGTATGCAGTAAGCAGCCGATGGGTAGGTCTGGGAGCATGTATGCAGTAAGCAGCCGATGGGTAGGTCTGGGAGCATGTATGCAGTAAGCAGCCGATGGGTAGGTCTGGGAGCATGTATGCAGTAAGCAGCCTATGGGTAGGTCTGGGAGCATGTATGCAGTAAGCAGCCAATGGGTAGGTCTGGAAGCATGTATGCAGTAAGCAGCCGATGGGTAGGCCTGGGAGCATGTATGCAGTAAGCAGCCGATGGGTATGTCTGGGAGCATGTATGCAGTAAGGAGCCTATGGGTAGGTCTGGGAGCATGTATGCAGTAAGCAGCCAATGGGTAGGTCTGGGAGCATGTATGCAGTAAGCAGCCAATGGGTAGGTCTGGGAGCATGTATGCAGTAAGCAGCCTATGGGTAGGTCTGGGAGCATGTATGCAGTAAGCAGCCGATGGGTAGGTCTGGGAGCATGTATGCAGTAAGCAGCCGATGGATAGGTCTGGGAGCATGTATGCAGTAAGCAGCCTATGGGTAGGTCTGGGAGCATGTATGCAGTAAGCAGCCGATGGGTAGGTCTGGGAGCATGTATGCAGTAAGCAGCCTATGGGTAGGTCTTGGAGCATGTATGCAGTAAGCAGCCGATGGGTAGGTCTGGGAGCATGTATGCAGTAAGCAGCCGATGGGTAGGTCTGGGAGCATGTATGCAGTAAGCAGCCTATGGGTAGGTCTGGGAGCATGTATACAGTAAGCAGCCTATGGGTAGGTCTGGGAGCATGTATGCAGTAAGCAGCCGATGGGTAGGGAGAATCAACAAAATAAACAGAAAATATTGCCCGTCTGCAAGAGTGGGATGCCCAGTCACACTGTTGACTCCCTTCTGTGACATATGTCTTTTTTATATATATAATCTAATCTTTATCAGAGAAGGAATGTCTGAAATCTGTAATACAACAGGTTAGCCAGGATGCTGTGGCATCCTTGCAGTGCCAGAGGAAGTGGCCAGGGCTACATATGAGGACTGGGATTGATGGTTGTGACCAAGTGGAAGGGGCTAAAAATTAAATGCATAATTATCCACCATGACATGCAATCAAGGTGACCTGAGATGCATGAAAAAGTCAAGAAAGGACAGACTGTATTTTATAAATGCTTAAGGGAGCATCATTCTGCTAATTTTCTTTGCCTGTTTTAGCAGTTCAGGATCATGAGGGAGCATACAGAATCTACTTTGGTGAAGAGTGGATACAAGGCAGGGGTCAGTCATAGAAAGGATGTTGGTCCCTATATAACACACACACACACACACACACACACACACACACACACACACACACACACACACACACGCACACACACACACACACACACACACACACACACACACACACACACACACACACACACACACACACACACACACACACACGCGTGCACATTCATTCTCCCAGGGATTATCTGGCATCACTTATCAACCTGCCAGCATATCATTAAACTGTTTCTTAAGAGAAAAGCAGTAAGCAGTATAAACACAGAGGGAATATACAAACTGTACAGGAAAGGCACACTAACCAAGAACTGAATCCCAGGTCCAAGCAATGTGAATAAGCAGCACTAACGCAGCTAATATGCTGCTCCATAAAGGAACAATGACACAAGAAGGGATAGTAAAGTATAACAAAATGTATAGGAGGTGGGCATAAAAAGGGGCTGAAAAACAAGTCTTTTAAAGGAATATTTACAGGGAGATTTATAACAGTAAGAAAACAGAGACCTTGAAAATGGACTTCGTACCATTCATTTCACAAACAGAATGATTGTAACTGAGCATCAGATGCTAAGTGTAGACAGAACAACAGGGCCTGATGGAAATTTACCCCAGACTTCTTACAGAAAATAGAGGATAGAAGAAAATATTTAACTAACCTTCTCAAGCAATCAAGGGTGTAAGATATGGTTTCTGAAGACAAGAAGATGGGAGATGTGATTCCAATTCACAGTATCAGAAGCAAGACAAAAGCTAAATAAACATACATTCCATTAGTTTGACTCTAGTTTTAGATACATTAATGAAATCTCTTTCTAAAGACACACTTTTGGCAGACTTGAAGTCAGTGGAACAATGAACCAGAGGCAATATGGTTTCCCATTAGAAAGATTGTGGAATACAACTTATAGAGTTCTCTGAATGTGTAACTCAAAGTGAATAAATACACAAACCTTGCTAGGAACCATCAAAGTGTGCATGAGCATACCTCTCAAACTCTTAGTGCAAAAAAATCTGGACAAAGCCTGACAAAATGGGGGAAAAAGGCCTCAAAATATGGACAGATTTTAAATATTGCTCGTATAAACTTAGAAAGTTGCTAGATAACAGGGTTTGTGTTAACAAACATTTTCTGAAGGTTTTGAAGTCTGAAACTCAAATGTATGTCATTATTTAGTGACTTCAGTCCTCAGATCATCTAAGCGATTTGCCAGAAATCCACAAATTTTATGAGGACTAGACCAAAAATATGAGACAAAAATCTGGACATTCTGCAAAAAAAGTATGTGCATGAGCCAAACCAAAACCAATATGTCCACCACAAGCTAGCAGTCCAAATAAAACAGTCAACGTTTACTAATAGTGAAAAGTATTTAATCCAATGCAGTCAGAAACATGTAAAACAGTTTCAGTGCCTGAAAGAATCTTCAGCAAGATGATAGTGCTGATTGGAATTTGAGGGCTGGCTGCAGTCCTGGTCTTGGGTGACATGCCCTGACATCTATGCCCACATCCTGAACTTTACAATGGACATCTGTACTGTCAGCATTGATGCCAACAATAAAAATGAAAAAAATATTGCCAGGGAAGGTAAATTGCTGGAACACAAACCAAAAGACAGTTGTAGTAAAAATAATTCCAAGCAGCACACAGCGGATATGTAAAACACTGATTTAATAGCACATACAAAAGAGAGATAAGCGCTTTCACTATAAGCTTCATCAGATCTAAAGTACATCATCGCTATAAACTACAAAGCATAAGTCAAAACTTCCAGTCAGATAAAAGTGCATTCAAAAATTACTAGATAACCATGGTAACAATTTAAAGGTATAGTGGTTACCCAATAAGAACACGTATAACAAAATACATGTTAAAAAATGCATATATAAAAATGATACAAAGACAAACTTCATTTCTTCTTCAAAGATCCATCTCATAAGGCAGGTTGTATAGAAATACTATCATTTAACCCTGGGGCATAATGTGCCCCAAGTTGAAGAATCCATTTTAATTCTGCCTGATATGTCTTATTTACAAGATCACCCTTCCTAATATTCTCCTGAATTATTTCTAATACCAAAAAATCTAAACATATGCTCTGTCCCATGGCTAATCCTATTGCACTATAACTCATACCTCTATGTGCGCAGTACAAATGATCATGAATGCATTCAAGTAAACGTCTATTTGTCTTGCCCACGTAGAACAAGGAGCAGCCATTACATCTTGCCAGATAGAATACATTTCTTGAGTTACAGTTAGCTCGAGGTAAATGAGAAATTTTTTTACTACCATGAGGATGTATAAAAAATAAGGATTCATCTATATATGTACAGTATGAACATTTATCACATTTGTTCATCCCATATTCTGTTATTTCTTCTTTAGCCAATTGGCTCGTAGTTGTAGGATTACATAATTTATATCGTAGGGATTTCTTATTTTTATAACCAAAACATTGTCTATCACCTACGAGTCTACTTATATCTTGATCCGTACATAATATTGGTCAGTATTTATATATAATATCCCCAATCTTCTTCTCATCACTAGAATATGTTAAAATAAAAAATACTATGTTTTTAATACTTTTCTGTGTGTCATTTCCTGCAACAGATGAAGAAAAATAAGGTTTCCCTGTAGTATCTCTGCATTGCCTGATGGTTTCATGAATAATATCTACTTCTCGTTCATGATATCCTCTGGAAATAAACTCAGCACTCATCTGTCCTAACTGTTTTTCAAAATCCTCATTTTTATTGTGCAAGCTACTTGTTCTCAGACCTTGATGTTTCAAGATATTGTTAAAGACATGCCGCGGGCGCATACTGGTGCGATGCACATATGTAGGTTTATAACAATCATTCCTATGTAAATTAGTATAAATTATATTACCCTCAACCATATTCAAACCAACATCCAAAAATTCCATTGATTGATTTGAAAATTTATATGTGAATTTGAGAAAATTAGTACTTGCATTCAGTATACAGATAAAACTTCTTAAATCTGTAACGGTTCCCATCCAAAGCAGAAAAAGATTGTCAACGAATTAGCGATAAAATGGTACATACTATTGATAATAATCTAATCCATATATAACTTCTTCTTTCCAAGATACCATGACCAGATTGGCGTAGCTATTGGCACATGGTGTGCCCATAGCTACCCCAGAGGTCTGTAAGTAGTAATGGTCATCAAATGCGAACACATATTCAAGCACCATTTCAAGGAGTAAACAGAGAAAATCTATATGTTTAACATCATAAATTCCTCTGTTAATAAGCAGCTGTCTAATCATTTGTATGCCCTCAATATTAGGTATGCAAGTAAGAAGGGATGCTACATCCACTGTAACAAAATATTCCAAATTCTCATTCTTTTTTACGTTGGTAAATTTATAAAATACTTTTAAAAAGTGCTTAGTGTCAACTAGTACGGAAGTACAAGTTGAGAGAATGGGTTTCAATTGCTTTTCCAAATAAATCGAGAGCGGCTCAGTTAGCTATCCCCCTCCCACCACTATGGTTCTAAATGGGGGATTTAGAGGATCCTTATGGACCTTAGGAATACCATTTAAAGTTTGAATTCTAGGATGTTCTACAACAAAATAGCTAAATAGATCTTTGCTCAACAAGTCATTGTCAAAACAATCTTTCAAAGATGCAATGACTTCATTTTCTATTTGAGTTATTACTCCCTGGTCAATCAACCTATATACAAATGAATTCGCTAACATGTTTCATATTTCCAAAGTAATATTTCTGGTCCATAATGACTATTTCACCACCCTTATCCACAGGATGGATAACAATATTATTATTATGTTCCAAATCATGAAGTACACGTTGTTCAGCTTTAGATAAATTCACAAAGCCTTTCCACCTGTTAGAATTATTAAGGAGGGAATAAATATAATTTTCACATAATTTAATAAATATATCAAGTACAGAATGTTGTGGTGGGGTAAAGGTACTAGGTTTTCTAAACATAAAACTATTACAATTAACATTTGTATCATTGTAAAATAATTTCAACATTATATTTCTGGAAAATAATCTCAAATCAGTTAACGTATCTACTAAATCCGTAGGTTGTGCCGGAATGAATGATAGGCCTTTATTTAGTACTTTGGTCTCCATATCAGTCAATATCTCTGAAGAAATATTCCAAATCAAGTTTAAGTCACCTGTTTCCACATTGTTGTTAATGTTTAAAGAGTTCCCTCTGACACCTGAGGCCTCTGCTTGCTTCTCTGTCCTTTCAATAGAACGCTTCCAGTTCTGTCGAAACCGAAGGGGAAGGTTTGAAAAAATCTGTGCATATTGCGTGGAAGGTTTCTGCAACATTAATTAGAGGTATGAGCTATAGTGCAACAGTGAAGCACATGATAGCCATGGGGCAGAACATATTTTTAGATTTTTGGTATTAGAAATAATTCAGGAGAATATTAGGAAGGGTGATCTTGTAAATAAGGCATATCAGGCAGAATTAAAATGGATTCTTCAACTTGGGGCGCATTATGCCCCAGGGTTAAATGATAGTATTTCTATACAACCTGCCTTATGAGCCAGATCTTTGAAGAAGAAATGAAGTTTGTCTTTGTATCGTTTTTTTTTAATATGCATTTTTTTAACATGTATTTTGTTATATGTTTTCTTATTGGGTAATCACTACACCTTTAAATTGTTACCATGGTGATCTAGTAATTTTGAATGCACTTTTATCTGATTGGAAATTTTGACTTATGCTTTGTAGTTTATAGAGATGAGTTTGAAATTGTACTTTAGATCTGATGAAGCTTATAGCGAAAGCGCTTATCTCTGTTTTTTATGTGCTATTAAATCAGTGTTTTACATATCCACTGTGGGCTGCTTGGAATTATTGTTGCCAACTATATTGAGGGATCCTTAGACTCCTGGGCATTCTGGTGTCATTCCCATTGCTTTTGGTATACCAACCTTTTAGCCATTGGCATTGATAACCTAGACAGTGACCTCTGTGTCAACTTTGCATTCTTCCTATCCTCCTAGCCCCACTTTGCCTTGCAGACAATCCCTCAATTACCGCTGCCACCTGACCTTAGATCCCCTAGTGGCTTCTTTCCAGGTTATTCACAGATATGACCCTTCACCAGCTGGACTCTACAACTTCTAGGAAAGTCAGCTTTACAGTATTTACCTGCAATATTTGGGAGCAGGTTATTCAGTAGGGTGTTGGGGACCACAACATTTAGAGTCTTTTTGTGTGTGTGTGTGTGTGGGGGGGGGGGGGCAAGATCCCCATCTGTGGGATTATTGTATGTAGTGGTTTTATGACATCATTTCCACCTCCCTAGTTAGTAGGCTGTATGTCAGGCTTCTGATTACAATCAAGGGTCACACAGGCAGAGTTTTCCTTTTGCATCTTCCCCTGGGATAGGAGAACTGTTCATTGATTGCTTTATCCTATCATGCCAGCTGATCCTACCAGTGCCATGAATCCATTCCTGAATTCAGGTCATCGGCTGCATTTGTACTACCAACTTTACTGCTAGCATATGTGAGATCACTGGATAATAATAAGATGGACTGTTTGAGAGTGGAACTCTCGAACAAGAACAAGGTGAGAAATACTTGTTTATTTCTGATTACTGAGATGTGGCTGAATGACAAGATAAACTCAGAGGATTTTACACTATTTTGTGCAGACATAAAACATACACTGTGTGGAAAGGGCAGAGGAGGTGGAGTCTGCATCTATGTTGACAAAAGATGGTGCAGCAACTGTGAAATCATGCTATCACACTGCTGTGCAACTGTGAAATCATACTATCACACTGCTGTGCAACTGTGAAATCATGCTGTCACACTGCTGTGCAACTGTGAAATCATGCTATCACACTGCTGTGCAACTGTGAAATCATACTATCACACTGCTGTGCAACTGTGAAATCATACTATCACACTGCTGTGCAACTGAAATCATACTGTCACACTGCTGTGAAAACATAAGAGCTCCTGTCCATTAAATGTAGACCATTTTACTTGGCCAGGGAGCTGAATGGGGTCAGTGTAACAGTGGTGTATATCCCACCTAGTGCTAATACCACTGAAGCTCTAAATAAACTATGCAATTACATGACTTTGTACACATGGGAGCTGCTGACTTTAATAGAGCAGATCTGAAAGAAGTATTCCCACATTATCATCAGAATGTGGATATTCCTGCAAGGGGTGGTAACATCCTGGACAAGGTGTACATAAACTTAAAGAAACCTTATAAGGCAGTGCAACTTCCACAAATTGGAAACTCTGACCATTATACTATCTTGCTATTGCCAGCTTACAAATATTCATTGGTTAAACAGAAACCCACAAAGAAACAAATCAGGGTGTGGCCCAAGGGGGCTATGGAGGCCCTCCAAGACTGCTTTGAAAGAGCCAACTGGGATATGTTCAAGGAGGCAGCCACAGTGAACCAGCATCTGAACATTGATGACTACAGTGAGGTAGTGATGGCATACATTTCAAACTGTATTGATGGGGTAACAAATACCAACAGTATCACTATTAGAGCTAACCAGAAGCCATGGCTCATCCCTAAGGTGTATGAGCTTCTGAAGGAGAGAAACGCAGCTTACAGGGCTAAGGACAAAGCAGCCCTAAGTGTAGCAAGAGGTAAGCTGAGGAAAGGTATAAAGGAGGCTAAGAGGGAGCATCCAGAATGATACAGAGCCACTTTGAAGACATGCAAGATGCAAGGAGACTGTGGCAAGACATACAGGAGATCACTGCCTACAAATTCAGGTCAGCACAGTGTGAGGACAGCATTGAATTCCTGGAAAGTTTGAACATCTTCTTTGGTAGATTTGAGGAAAGAAACAACAGGTTGGCACTAAAGCAATCCACTGATGAGAAGGATGCAATACTCAGCTTCAGCACAGAGGAGGTAAGAAGAGAGCTAAGGAGAGTGAACTCCAGGAAGGCTGCTGGCCCAGACAACATACTGGGCAAGGTGTTAGAAGGCAGTGCTGATCAACTATTTAACACCTCTCTTGCCATGGCAAAAGTACCCTCATGCTACAAGGAAATTAACATCTTCCCACTACCTAAGAAAATCATTCCCTCCAGCCCTAACTACTACAGACCAGTCGCTCTGCTGACATTCACTGTTATGAAATGTCTTGAGTGGCTGTTCAGAAAGCATATTTCATCATGCCTACCTCCTGATTTTAACCCTCTGCAGTTTGTGTACAGAGCTAACTGTTCCATGGCTGATGCTATATCAGTAGAGCACTACACTTGAGCATTTAGAGGGCAAAGACAACTATGTGAGGATGCTGTTCACAGACTTCAGCTCTGCATTTAATATGGTGGTACCAACGCAGCTTATAGAAAAACTGGTACATTTAGGAATCAGTAAACATCTCTGTAACTGAATCCTGGACTTCCTGATTGAGAGACCACAGAGAACACATCAAAGTGTATTGCAATTAACACAGGCGTTCCACAAGGATGTGTTCTCAACCCACTGTTATTCACTATCGTGACTCATGACTGCTATGCTAAGCACAAATCCAACCATATCATCAAGTTTGCTGATGACACCACAGTTGTGGGGCTCATCACAAAGGAGAATGAAAGGGTGTACATAGAGAAGGTGGCATCTCTGATCAGCTGGTGCGAGGGGAACAACCTTGACCTGAGTGTAAGCAAGACCAAAGAGATTATCATCGACTTCAGGAAAAGGAGAACAAACCACCTAGTGTTCAGGATCAATGATAAGAGTGTGGAGAGGGTTAAGTGTACAAAATTCCTGAGTGTGCACATATCAGAGGATCTGGAGAGGGTTAAGTGTATGAAATTCCTGAGTGTGCACATATCAGAAGATCTGGAGAGGGTTAAGTGTACAAAATTCCTGAGTGTGCACATATCAGAGAATCTCGTGGTCGGGAAACACCAGCCAACTGGTCAAGAAATCTCACCAAAGCCTCCACTTTTTAAGATGGCTGAAAAAAGCTAAGCTTCCTTCTCATATTCTCTCCACCTTCTACAGAGGTGCAATACAGAGCATCCTCACCTGCAATTTCACAGTGTGGTTTGGAAGCTGCACAGTTACAGAAAACAAGGCTCCACAAAGAGTGGTGAGGGTTGCAGAGAAGGTAACAGGTGCCAGTCTTCCACTGATACAACATCTTTATTCTGCAAGAAGCACCTGAAAGGCCACAAAAATAATACAGGACAATACGCATCCTTTGTATGGACTGTTTAAGCATCTGGCATCAGGCTGGAGGCAGGACTACAAGGCTCAGTAACAGTTTTTACCCTACGGTGATTAGACTTCTGAACTCAGGCACTAGTCCCAGTGATCTGGACACATAATAAGTCAATTTTTATTTATTTGTGCAGTATATACTTACATATATTCCAAGTAAGTGCAATATTTGTTTATTATATCCATAGTCAGAATTATTTAACTCACTCAAGTGCAATATTAGACAAATAACGTTGGCATTTCAAAAGTTGTTTTGTAAAATGTCTGCAAAGCTATGGAAAGGATCATCATGGACCTCATAAATAAAGATATTGGGGACCTACAGACACTGGATCCTACCCAGTTCGGCTTTGTTAAGGGCAGATCCTGCCTCTTAAACCTGGTTGATTTCTTTGAAACAGTCACCAAGGCCATTGACGAGGGGAAGGTGGTCCACACAGCCTACCTGGACCTCGCAAAAGCCTTCGCTACAATACCCCACTCGGGCATTATAGATAAGCTCACCAGCTTAAATATAAACCCCTATGTCACTAGATGGATTGCAAACTGGCTCAAGGACAGAACCCACATGGTTAGAATTGCTGGAGCCATGTCAGACTCCAAACCAGTTACAAGTGGTGTCCCACAAGGCTCAGTCCTGGGACCTCTCTTGTTCAGTATATATTTCTCGGAGGTACAGGCCAACATGGAAGGACTGTGGCTGACCAAGTTCGCAGATGACTGCAAACTGGGTGCCATAATCGACTCTCCAGCCGACACAAGCATTCTCCAAAAGGGCCTCATAGAAACAGACAACTGGTGCCAGAGCCATGGCCTCAAGCTAAATGCCAAAAGTGTATAGTCATCCCCTTTGGCAAAAACAAAGTGCCCACAAATTACCACATAGGTGGTAATCCATTAAGTACAGAAGAAGTAATTAGGGACCTGGGGACCCAAGTTGATAGCAATCTCTCATTTGACAACCACGTAGCCAAAGTGGTTAGAAAAACATTTTATATAGCCCACCTAATCATGAAGGGATTCACATCTAGATCAGGGAGGTCATCGTGCCTCTTTACTCATCCCTCATCAGGCCCATAATTGAGTACAATGCCCCTTTGGGATGTACCTTACCAGACACCTGCAGCAACTGGAAAGACCCCAAAAGTACCTCACCAAGAGGATCACAGGGCTCAAACAGATGCCATATGCTGCCTGGTTAAAGAAACTCCAGCTCTACTCAGTGGCATACCGCCTGTTCAGAGGCGATCTGTGCCTGACGTATAAAGCCATGTCCAACCCGGAGTTAATGGACATGCTGCACCTCAGAAAATCCAAATCCCATCGAGCTACGTGCTCGAGACTTGAACCTCAGCACTGAAATAAATAGGACATGCTGGAGGGACAGATTCATAACCCAGAGGCTCCCTTCACTCTGGAATAAAATCCCAGTCCAGGTTAGGCAGAGTCCCTCATTGACTCTCTTCAAGAGGAATCTTGATGAGTGGATGGGAGATCGTAGGTTTACCCCGGGTATCACTTCTGTGTCACTGTTAGACAGAGGCACAGTATACTAACCTCGAAAAAGGGCATAGCAAAATAAATTTAAAATGGGTGGCGAAAGCCAAACACATTCTGGCTAGGCTTATAAATGCCCTAGGGCAGATAGCCTAGTATGAACCTATGAACCTATGAACCTATAAAACAAAATTTGGAATTCCATCTTAGGACTGGACAGCACTGCAAAGCATTTTAATGTACTCTCAAGACTTAAGTAGAATAATCAATAATTCTTCATTTAAGGATACACCAAAACTTATAAATTACTTATATGAAAACATATACAAAGATCATAATATGGAAAATGCTATAACAAAACTATATAAAGAATTATTAACTTACAAGACGACACCTAAACCATCATATTGGCATTATATTACTAAAGGTCATTCATTGCACATAACAAAAGAAATCAAATTACATATTTTACTGTCAGGAAAACATACATCTAACACACAATATTGGAAAATCTTTAATTGGAAATATTTACATAGAGCATTTTTAACAGCAGATAAAACTTCTAAAATAAGCTCTTCTAGAGATGGAAAATGTTGGAGATGTAACCAAGTATCTACAGCTGATTGGAATCATATATTTTATGATTGTAGTAATATTAAACCATACTGGAATGGAATAAATCATTTTTACAGGCTTTATTCAACAAATTCTTTGTTTTAACTAAAGCTTCAAGTCTGTTGAATGTAAATGAAGGCCCTTATTTGAACACAGCAGATCTACACTTACTATGGACAATACTTGCAATATCTAGGAAATGCATAACTAGAAGATGGAGTTGAAATACACCACCAACTACTGAAGACTTTTATACTTTACTGAAGACTTCAATTTTGATGGAAATCAAAATTAAAGAACTAAGGACATATCCAAGGTCATTGGTAAACAATCCATGGGAAAAAAAAAGTATTATCACCGATTGATACTTTGCAGCAAAAATCAAACAGACTCTGATAACTATATATTGTTTCATCTACACATTAATTGGGAAGAATGGATATTATTATTGATGTCAGGTGGAATGTAAATATTATAAATAAAAAAAGGTTATATTTAATATTCTGTGTATGTTTCATAATTTTTTTTTTGAAAATAAAAAAATATATGAGTAAAAAAAGTAGTTTTGTTTTACTTTAAATAGGGTAGTTAATTTAACTCAGGGGAGGATATTTTCATATATGACTGTTGGTAAATGTCTGTGCTCATTCTTGCATGTACTGGGAGTAGTATTGTATTTGTTAGTTATGTTTATTCCTCTACTTGTATGTGTTGTTTCACTTTCCTTTGTAGCCTCAAGAATTGAGCTGATGCATGAAATTCCATTTAGGCTACACGTGTGTAGTTCTAAGTGACAATAAAGTTTACTTTGACTTTGACGAATGGATGATCTGCCCCTACACCATTGGATTACCTTTGATTGTGTCAAATTCTGCAACCAAAATGGCAGTAAACCCTTACCTTGTCGAGTTTCAGCTGCATTTGCGTCTTTGGCCTGCATTCATCATTCCACTTCCACAAAAGAGGTGCCTTTGTCTGGTTCCTTTGCCCTTCATCCTCTTTTTTTATAAGACACAGAGGGCTCAGTATGCCAGAGTAGGATGTCCCTGTTATTTGCAGGCAAGAGCACTCTTCGTATTCCTCCTGGGGAGCATTTCCAAGAAAAAGTAAGAAACACAAGTGCAAGAGGAAGCACAAGGTCTCCTACACGCTAATCACCCTCACTGGTTTGTAGATGAGAATGAGGGAGTTGATTCCTCACTATTTCAACAGATAATCCAAAATTGAGGGAGATTTGTGAGATGAGACAAAGGGAGATGGCTCACTGTCCCTATTTTTTTCACCTCAGCATGTACTGGATTTTCTGTTCCATTACATTCTTTCTGGGTAGCTCCTCACAGTCAATAAGATGGTATCACTGTTGATTAAATGGGTCTATATTAAATCAGTGAATGCTTAAAAAAGCGAACGCTGATTTATCGACCCAATGTAAGTGAAATTTTTTTCCCAGGGAAAAAAAAATCTCTGTTCCACAAAAAAAAATAAAAAATAAAACTTCAAAACATTGCATAAAGTGGGGGGGGGCTTTGCCCCCCACACACCCCTACTTAAATATACAAACTCCGAGATTACACTACAGTAAGGAAAACGGCAAAGTAACAAAGGTAGCCAAGCGATTTCTTTCCCAGGAAAAGAAATTGCTTATATGCCGTTTCGCTATTTTGCTGTTTCATGCTTTCAAGTTCGATCAAGATGCATTCGAAGGATTGCGTCTTCGATTATATAATAGGAACCCAATTAAACAGCATGGGAAGACCCTGAAGTTGTAGAATCTGTGCAAAAGAGACACACAAATATGTTTTAACCTCCCAAGGACTGGATCTGCTGGGGATAGACACTTCAGATGGAGTCCATTGTTGTATCCATTGCACTCCAGTCTAATCCTCAGTACAACAACTTCACAGTTAGTGTATGCAAGTAGTTGGTGGGGAGTGCAGATCCCCATGTTGGAAGGCATTGATGGAGCTTGCTGCTTGCAGACAAATGATAAAAATGGTACAGTGAGGTTTGATATTTGCTGTACTCCTTTTGTTTCACCCTTTATTTTTCATAATTGTAGGACTCAATGTTTCAGGTCTTGCAATTGCAATAGGAAGCAGGCCCATACACAGTGTAAGTGGCCTAAACCATTTCATTCCAAAAGAGTAATTTCTCATAGCTGATGTGCTGTCCTTCTTTTCTTCTCTGTCAGAAGGTTGCACTCTGTGGATCTCTAGGATGCCTCCTTACACATTATGATCACCAAAGACTCCAGGAGGTGCATATGCTTCCATATGGGATCTGGTCATTACCAGTTCTGGAGGCTTCCATTTGGTCTCACTTTGACTTCTTGGTACATGTTCATTGTTACAGTGAACTAGTGTCTAAAAGGAAAGAAAGCGCTCCCATATCTTGACAACTGACTGATTCAGTGATGAATAGTCTGATCTTCGTGAGGGAGTCTCTTCTCAGTTAGTTCCAATCTCTGGAAATTGCACTGAATACCACACAATCTTAGATGGAGCATATCTTTGAAATGTAGAAGGAAAAACTCAGAAACTTGCACTTATCAGATGCATACTAGACATTCTGCCATGCTGGGATTTTCTTCTTTCAGAGAAGATCCTTCCTATTCAGCATGTAGTGAATCAGCTCTTGCATACACAGACTACTCACACATCTCTTGTCTCAGTACACCAGAACTCATGGCAGCTGCTGTTTATATGGCACTCAGAGCCAAGTTTCATACAAGAGTGTTATAATAGTCTCTGAGAGCTCAGTGGTGCCAGCTAGCAGATCCCATGTGTTTATAGATCAAGATATCCAATTTTTGATAGACTCATTTAAGTTGGTGGACTCAGTCTTCAAACCTAACTCTGGGCAGACCTTTTCTAGTCCCATCTCCACTTGTGGATGCCACCACCGATGCCTATGCCATAGGGTTGGAGAGACATTATCAAGAACAAGTAGTCCAAATACTGTGATCACAGAGACCATTCAGCACATCCGCATTCTGGAGATGATGGAAATTATCTTCAAAAATCAGGGTGCAATTGCTGTTCACACTAATAACATGGCAATGTGGGTTGGCAAAATGGTTAAGGTGTTACTTTACAGACACAAAGTGCATGGTTTGGTTCTCAAATGGGATAATTTGCTAGGCTTAGAATGGCCCACAATGACAGTTAGCATAGTACTAACCTGTGAACCTAAGAACTTATGTGATGAAGGGAAGAATTCTCTACTCACCCCATTGATATGGAATGGGCTATGCTCACCAGTTCCTTTCTGATAGCCAAACCTGTTCCAGGAGTTGGTAATTCTTAATCAGATAAGCTCAGATCTTGCTTACTTATGCCTCTTGAGTGGTCAGTATGACAATCTGTAGTCCGTAAGCTCTTCCTTCATCTGGTGAAATGTTGCTGTGACCTCTTTGTATCCATGACAACTGCCAAATGCAGAAACTTATTTTCCTGTCCTCCAGGACCCCCTTATTATTTCCATTTCCTTTAATCCTCGGATTGGACCAAAAAGCCAAGCTGAGCAAATCGAGTCATTCTCTTATCCTTCTGCTATGACCTAATCTTTTGAAGAAATCTATATATCTGAGGCCCTTCAGACAAAAGTAAGTGAACACTTTTTTCCATATAGGCTGTTGCAATTAGACCCAGCTAATCTTCCTACACCAGCACTGCTGCACTATTTGTCACAGAATTTTTTTTGTACTGTTTTGGTGTATTCTTTTATTAAAGTTCATCTGGAAGCTATTTCATATTTTCATGAAGTTGCCATGTCTTCATTATTGAAGTTTTTGAAGGCTCGTAATATCTTTGTTAGAGGTGCTCTTTTGATATGTCCTTCACTTAATGATCCCATTCCTATATTTTGTGTTTGAATTATTAACTTCTCCACATTTGAGCCAGCTGCTACAATAGACAAGTATCACCCTATCTTAGAATAATTCTGAAAGAAAACAAGCTGGCTAAGTAATTTACCTTGCTAAATTTCTCTTCTTTTATTTTTAAATGTTGTTGTTTTATTTCTACATTATTTTTTTTAGTTTCTGCACTTCATTACAATTTAAAGTACCATTAAATATCACTGTATTAACTGCTGGGTTCTGCATTTCTGCATTACAAATTCTCAGATTGCTGAACTTTGTTATTGTGGTGATTGCTGTATTTTTGCATTTTGGGCTCTCTCTTACAATGTTTTTACATTGGGAAGATGTAGGTTTACACTCTAGTGACAATAGAGGGTATCATTGTCGCTTATAAGCTGAGAATCACTGTAGAGACCTCTCAGTGAGTTGTTTGTGATTCGCCAGTGGACTAGTTTGCTTGTGTATTCATTTTCTGTATATAGTGCTTACCTATTCTCGACAACTACACCATTGTGATTTCAGTGTACCTGCTTCAATCCAAAGCCATCTAGGCTAGATAAGTAATCTACATCACTAAATTGCACTTCTTCTTATTATTATTATTAAGAGCTGATGTTATTTCAGCATTATTTTTTGAGTTTCTGCATTTCTTCATAATTTAAAGTACTGTTGAATGTTGCTGTATTAACTGATGGGTTCTCCCTTTCTGCATTGTGCATTCTAATAATGCTGATTTTTGTTACTGTGGTGATTGCTGTGTTTTTGCCCTTTGGGCTCTCATTTAGATTGTTTTCACATTAGGAATATTTAGGTCTGCACTCTAATAGTAGTAGAGGCTATCCTGGTCTCTTCTGAGCTGGGAATTGCTGTAGAAACTTCAAAGTGTGTTTGTGATAGGCCAGTGGGATAGTTTGCTTGTTTATTCATTTTCTTTGCCTGTATAAAATCATTGTGCAGCAGTGGTTAGCAGTATCCTGTATAGACACAGGATTTTAGACTCCATCTTTCTCTAACAAAAAAAAAAACAAAAACCTTAGGAAGATATGTCAGGAAGATATGGTGTCTCACACACTGGTATGAATCGATCCATCAACCTCCGCCTCCCAGTCTGCTAGGATTACAGGCGTATGCCACACTTAGATAATTCCTGAGTACCTGGTTGCACAGCAAGCACTTGGTTTGTGCATAGAGCAGCAGTGCTATGGGCAACCACACTACCAATGTAGTTCTTAGCTCAATAGCATTCATTCAAGCTAACCTGCTGAAAAAACTTGACTACCCTGCTACTGTGGTTTGTGCATAGAGAAATGTCATTCCAATGTCCTTGTCCCCTTCTAATCTACCTGAATCCATAGATGGGCACTTCCCTTTTGTGTGTGCTGCCTCAAAACCTTACAAACATTCTACGAAAGCAACACCCACCATGACACATACAACTTCAATCCATGGTGTCTCAACTCATAAGCCCGTGAGGCAAACCTCCACACAAGCTAATGTTCTAGTCATAGCTGAGTCCATCGTGAGACACACAGGTATTCCACTCACCAATCTGAGCAAGGAGAAGGTCACAGTCAGCTGTCATTCATGGTGCAGAATCCACAGTATCATGCACACACTCAGGTCATTGAACCACAAGTACCAGTACAACTCTGTCATGGTACATATGAGTGTAAATGGCCTGAGATGTACCTCTCTGGACTATATGAAGACGGACATGATGGAACTCTCTGACTCTGTGTCTTAGGCTGGTTATGAGCCTAGCATTAAGCAGAATTATACCATGTCAGAGAATGTTGCTGTAATATGAACAGATGATAACTGACTATAACAATTGGTTTAGTTTTTGGTGTCAGTTGAAGAGAGTACACTATTTGTCATCTTGGGAGGATGTAATTGACAGACCATGTTGCTTCACCAAGGATCATCTGCACCTGTCTTTTTAGGGTTTTGATTATTGGCTAAAATTTTATCGAACCCCCATGGTGTCTATTTTGGTGTTACTAGCCTAATAAACATCTAACATAGCACAACAACCCCAGGGGAAACCTAAATATATCACTGCTCATTGCCAGCAATCTAAACAGAAAACTTCAATCCCTCTAAGTCCTACTTACCCTGGAGAACATAGACATCTGTGTAGTTATGGGGACATGGTTTAAATCTATAGAAAGCACCCCTGCAGTGCAAGACTACAATGCCTTCCACACATTTATACCAGGTACTGCACAGGAAGGGACAAAAGGTGGAAGTGTCTCAATATTCATCAAAAACAATCACACCTCAAGACTTGTCAAGCAGTATGACCCACTTGAACTACTTCCTGTCTGATTCACCATAAAGAAACTAATAGTAATGCTACTCAACGCCAGAAGTCTAAACCTCAAGATGCATGCACTCGAAACTCTCCTTAGCATGGAGAACATCGATATCTGTGCAGTAACAGAAACCTGGTTCAAGGCTCCCGAGAGCACCCCAGCACTACCAGGTTATACCTCATACCATGCTTTTTGGCCCCAAAACTTGGACCGAACCACAAAAGGAGGGGGAGTATCAATATTCGTCAAAGATACCCACACCTCCAGGTTGGTGGCACAGCACAAAGCATCAGAGACTATCCATGTGCAACTAACAGTGGGTAAAACTGCCTTCCAGTTTATAGCCTGCTACAAACCACCCTCCCAAACCCAGGAACCCCACTCGGCCTTTCTGAGAACACTGGAAAATATGAAGGTCTCTCCAAACACCATTATATTGGGAGACTTCAACTACCCAAACATAGGCTGGGAGCATTACTCTAGCTCCAACACCCTAGCCCAAAGGTTCCTAGAATTTATAAACTCAAATGCTATGGAACAACTTGTTACCACTCCCACAAGAGGGGAAACCATACTGGACCTGATCATCACCAACATGGGGACTCTATGCTCCAGACCAGAAGTGTATCCCTCACTGGTAAGATCAGACCATAAACTAATCTCACTGGATATTCACATCCCGACCCCACCCCCTGCCCAGAAAACCACAGTGAAAAACTTCTCTAAAGCAAATTTCACACTCCTCAAAACCAAGGTGGAATCCTTCAAATCCCCCGGGCCTGTGGAAAATACGGCCCAGACCGCAGAATCCATTATAAACACACTCTATTAACACCTTCAGGAATGCATGGATCATGCAATCCTAAATAAAACCAAGACCCAATCCTCCAAAGGCAGATGTCCTGTCTGGTTGACCCCAGCCATAAACAAACTATACAATAGAAGGAGGAAGCTACTACATGATAGAGCAAAATCCCAAAAAGGGAAGGCATCTCTGATCAGTATTAGCAAAAAACTACGGGCACTCATAAAATCTTCTGAGGCCAGCTTCGAGAGAAAAATTGCACAGGACACTAAGGATAATCACAAGGCTTTCTTTAGTTATGTTAAGAACCTGGGTGGGAATTCCCAGATATGCTCAGAATTAGTCCAAAATGACAAAAAATACACCAAACCCACAGACATTGCTAACATCCTAGCTGACAGGTTCAGCGCAAACTCCCCCCCCCCTCCCCACCAAAAGGGCAAATATCTATCCCAGCAGAGTGTTGCCCCCCTGACATCTCAGATGCTCAGGTAAGAGCCGCCCTCTCCAAAGCAAAAACACAGCATCAATGGGACCAGACGGTGTCCCGGGCTGCGTCCTACATGAACTCCAAGAAGAGCTAAACCCAAACATAAAACTACTGTTCAATCTCAGCCTTACTACAGGATATGTACCCAAAGAGTGGCGTACAGCAATAGTGGTCCCTCTCCACAAAGGTGGTGCCTCAACGGATCCTGGAAACTATCGCCCCATAAGCCTGACTAGCTTGGTCTGCAAAGCTATGGAAAGGATCATCATGGACCTCATAAATAAAGATATTGGGGACCTATAGACACTGGATCCTACCCAGTTCGGCTTTGTTAAGGGCAGATCCTGCCTCTTAAACCTGGTCAATTTCTTTGAAACAGTCACCAAGGCCATTGACGAGGGGAAGGTGGTCCACACAGCTTACCTGGACCTCGCAAAAGCCTTCGATGCAATACACCACTCGGGCATTATAGATAAGCTCACCAGCTTAAATATAAACCCCTATGTCACTAGATGGGTTGCAAACTGGCTCAAGGACAGAACCCACATGGTTAGAATTGCTGGAGACATGTCAGACTCCAAACCAGTTACAAGTGGCATCCCACAAGGCTCAGTCCTGAGACCTCTCTTGTTCAGTATATATTTCTCAGAGGTACAGGCCAACATGGAAGGACTGTGGCTGACCAAGTTTGCAGATGACTGCAAACTGGACGCCATAATCGACTCTGCAGCTGACACAAGCATCCTCCAAAAGGGCCTCATAGAAACAGACAACTGGTGCCAGAGCCATGGCCTCAAGCTAAACGCCAAAAAGTGTATAGTCATCCCCTTTGGCAAAAACAAAGTGCCCACAAATTACCACATAGGTGGTAATCCATTAAGTACAGAAGAAGTAATTAGGGACCTGGGGACCCAAGTTGATAGCAATCTCTCATTTGACAACCACGTGGCCAAAGTGGTTATAAAAACATTTTATATAGCCCACCTAATCATGAAGGGATTCACATCTAGATCAGGGGAGGTCATCATGCCTCTTTAGTCATCCCTCATCAGGCCCATAATTGAGTACAATGCCCCTTTTGGGATGTACCTTACCAGACACCTGCAGCAACTGGAAAGACCCCAAAAGTACCTCACCAAGAGGATGAAAGGGCTCAAACAGATGCCATATGCTGCCCGGTTAAAGAAACTCCAGCTCTACTCAGTGGCATACCGCCTGCTCAGAGGCAATCTGTGTCTGATGTATAAAGCCATGTGCAATCCGGAATTAATGAACATGCTGCACCTCAGAAAATCCAAATCCCATCGAGCTATGCACTCGAGAGACTTGAACCTCAGCACTGAAATAAATAGGACATGCTGGAGGGACAGATTCATAACCCAGACGCTCCCTTCACTCTGGAATAAAATCCCAGTCCAGGTTAGGCAGAGTCCCTCATTGACTCTCTTCAAGAGGAATCTTGATGAGTGGATGGGAGATCGTAGGTATCACTTCTGTGTCACTGTTAGACAGAGGCACAGTATACTAACCTCGAAAAAGGGCATAGCAAAATTAATGTAAAATGGGTGGCGAAAGCCAAACACACTCTGGCTAGGCTTATAAATGCCCTAGGGCAGATAGCCTAGTATGAACCTATGAAAGTCCTATACCATATCATTGCAAGCTGTAGATCTACCTCTAAGACCCAGGACACCAATTCCACATACCTAAATGTACTGGAATTGCTCTGCATTGAACCCAACATTACAGTCCTGGATGACGTCAACTATCCCACTATAAACTGGGCAGCTTAGGAAACTTGCACAACATCCAATGCATAGACCCAGAGATTCCTGGACTTTGTCAACACAAATGCTCTGGACCAACTAGTCACCCACTGGGGTGCCAATATCCTTGACATGATCCTCATAAACATGTGGAAAGTTTTTACTTACCAAAGTGTTAAATCATCACTTGTCAGGTCATATTATAAGACTGTCTCCCCTGAAATCAAACTAAAACCCTCATCACATCCAACCCAAATACATTTAGAAATTGTTCCAAAGAAAACCAGCCAACTTTGGAGTGTCACTGTAGCAAAATTTCAAGCACCCTTAAACCACACGAACACTGTTGGCTATGGAGAATTGTTCACAAAAACCCGATAACATAGTGTAAACATTTGCAATGAAGCAGCTGTACCCACCATAAATAAGCACAGGACTAACCCACAGAATAAACCTATCTAGTGGAATCCCACTGTCAACAAAATATACAAAAAAAGATATGGCCAAAACTAGGAAGTACAATGCCCAGCAAGACAGAAAAAAAATCATCAAACTAAAGAAGCAGTTTAAAGCCAAATTTTAGTTAAAGATAGCCATATAGGCAAAGGACAACTATAAAGCCTTCTTCATCTACACTGGATATAAAAAATGTATACACCCCTATAAAAATGCCAGATTTTTGTGATATAAAAAATGAGATCACAATAAATAATTTCAAAACTTTTCCCACCTTTAATGTGACCTATAACCTGTACAATTCAATTGAAAAACAAACAAATCTGTTAGGGAAAATATATAAAAAAAAAAAAAACGTACACCAAGCTGGTTGCATAAGTGTGCACACCCTTAAACTAATACTTTGTTGAAGCATCGTTTGATTTAATTACAGCATTCAGTCTTCTTGGGTACACACCTGCCATCAATTAAAGAGACTCAGATTAACCCCAAATAAAGTTCAGCTGTCCTAGTTAGATTTTCCTGACATGTACTCAGTTGCCTGCTACAGCAAAAGCCATGGTTCACATAGTGCTTACAAAGCATCAAAGGGATTTCATTGTTGAAAGGTATCAGTCAGGAGAAGGGTATAAAAAAATTTCCACAGCATTGGATATACCATGGAACATAGCGATGACAGTCATCAAAAAGTGGAGAAAATATGGGACAACAGTGATGTTGCAAAGAACTGGACATCCCTCCAAAATTGATGAAAAGACAAGATGAAAACTGGTCAGGGAGGCTGTCAAGAGACCTACAGCAACACTGAAGGAGCTGCAGGAATTTCTGGCATGTACTGGTTGTGTACTACATGTGACAACAATCTCCCGTATTCTCCATATTTTTGGGCTATGGGATAGGGTTGCAAGATGGAAGCCTTTTCTTACACAGAAAAACATCCAGGCCCAGCTAGAATTTGCAAATCAATACATCAAGTTTCCCAAAAGCATGTGGGAAAATGTGTTGGTGTCTAATGAGACCAAGGTTGAACTTTCTGGCCACAATTCCAAAAGGTACGTTTGGTGCAAAAACAACACTTTGCATCCCCACTGTGAAGCATGGTGGTGTCAGTATTATGCTTTGGGGTTGCTTTTCTTCAGCTGGAACTGAGGCTTTAGTCAAGGTGGAGGGAATTATGAACAGTTCCAAGTACCAGTCACTTTTGGTCTAAAATCTTCAGGCATCTGCTAGAAAGCTGAAGATGAAGAGAAATTTCACCTTTCAACACGGCAATGGCCCTAAGCATATATCCAAATCAACAAAAGAATGGCTTCACCAGAAGAAAATTAAAGTTTTGGAATGGCCCAGCCAGAGCCCAGACCTAAATCCAATAGAAAATCTGTGGGGTGACCTGAAGAGGGCTGTGCATAAGAGATGCCCTCACAATCTAACAGATTTGGAGTGCTTTTGCAAGGAAGAGTGGGCAAATATTGCCAAGTCAAGATGTGCCATGCTGATAGACTCCTACCTAAGAAGACTGAATGCTGTAATTAAATCAAAAGGTGCTTCAACAAGGTATTCGTTTAAGGGTGTCCACACTTATGCAACCAGCTTATTGTACGTTTTTTATTTTTTATATTTTTCCCCTAACAGATTTGTTTGGTTTTCAATTGAATTGTACAGGTTATAGATCACATTAAAGGTGGGAAACATTTTGAAATGATTTATTGTGGTCTATTTTTTAATATCACAAAAACCTGGAATTTTAACAGGGGTGTGTAAACTGTTTATATCCACTGTACGTCTGCAACCTAACAGTGTGCTGAACTAATTGTAAATGGAATCACCTATACAGAGTGGGAGGATATAGGAAGCCTACTGGATAACACATTTAGCCTTATATGTGCCCTGCTGCCCCCCAATACTCCCCAAGAGATATCTTCAACTATAACTCCCCAGTTATCACTAGCAAACAAGTCCACAATTTGCTGTCCACAGCAAAAAAATACTTCATATATTGACCCAGATAATATCTCAGGTTGCCTCCTAAATAACATGAAACAGGACCTATCTAAACCTTTAGGATCTTTTTTCAACCTTAGCCTACAAACTGGCTTTATGCCTGGTAAATGGTTGAATGCCACAGTTATCCCTCTGCACATGGGCAGGTCATTTCCTGACCCAGGTAATTACAGACCTATACGTCTGTCTCATATGTAAGGCCAAGGAAAGAGTCATCATGGATATAAAAACATAGGAAATCACCAGACACTGGATCCAACACAGTTTGGATTTGTCAAGTGCAGATCATGCCTGCTCAACCTGATTCACCTATTTGAGAAGGTTCAAAACTAAAACGAAATCCAGCGGTGTTAATGCTCAGCAGAAAGGCAAAAACTGAAGTCAAAATAACAACAAAACGACTGCCGAGCAATACAATGAAGGGTACAAAAAACGCAGTATCCAAATGCCTCCAATAAATGCGTATCTATAAAAAGCTCAAATGATCCAAGTGTGTGCATAAAATGGTAAAAACAGACTTTATTAGTAAAAAAGGTTAGCGCTTTCGCTTCATCAGACCTCTATTAACATAAAGAACAGTGTCTTAAATACAGAAAAAGGCGCCAAAGACCCTAAAACTCCTTAAAGATACAATGCACTTTAAAAGCACACAAGAAACATGAAAGGTACAAGTATTAGCCCACATATAATGAATATAAAACACTATATTACATCATATTTAGACCACATGTTAATGAAATACATTAAAATAAAGAATGAATGTTTAAAAATATGTGGGGGAAATCTATAAATAAGAAACAAGGACAAGTGCAAATGCAAGGGATGCTATCATCACTTATTCTTTAGCCTCCTGGATCTCAAAGGGGACGTGAGGACCTTCCCATTTAGACCTGGGGGCAAATCAGCCCTGAACCTAATAATCCACTGTATCTCCCTGGTCTCAGTGTAGTTCTTAATGTCCCCTCTCCGGTGAGTCCTGAGAACCTGTTCCAATACCCTGAACTTAAATTGATGTGCTATACCCTCCTCTTTGGTATGTTTAGCCAGGGCATTGTGTAAATTGCCCTTCCTTGTATGATAAGCATGCTCTCTAATTCTGTCTCTCAGTACTCTATTCGTCTTGCCTACATAGTAGGCTGGACATGATACGCATGAGGCAAGATAAACTACGTCCTTTGACATGCAACTGCCTCTGGTCCGAATATGAAACATACCAGATCCATGGGGAAAGGCAAAAACCGGATCAGTCAATATGTACGAGCAAAAATTACACTTATTGCAAGGTGTCATATATGGCCCTGATATAATTGTCAATGTATGGTGTGTTTTTGGATAGCATAGCAACCTCTTAAGGTTTTTCTTATTCCGATAGACAAACTTAGGTCCTTCACCTACCAGACCCTTGATGTTGGGGTCTACCAACAAGACATGCCAATGTTTAGAGAAAATGTCCTTAACATTGCCAATGTCTCTTGTATAATAAATAGGAAAAAAGATGTTATTGTTGTCTTTGTGTCGGCCATCCATCCCCTTATCCATCCTAATGTCACCTCTATACAATTCCATCGCCCCTTCTGAAAAATATGGTTTAGCCCTGTCCTCCCTGAGACTATAGATGCCATCCATCCCTCTAATAATGTCCAGCTGATTATACCCTCGTTCCACAAATCTCATGCCTAAATCTTCCAGCTCCCCTTCTAGTTGTGTATTCCCAGGTGTATATCTGGACATTCGCATGGATTGTCCTTTCACTATATTGTTGTAAACAAAACCTGGGTGCATGCTGGAGCGATGAAGTAGGGTATTCCTATGACAGGACTTGCGATATACTCCTGTGTTGACAATCCCACCAGGCAGTTTGTCCACATGGATGTCCAAAAATGGAATGGAGGTGTAAGACCATTCCATGGTGAACTTCAAAAATGTATTGGAGCTGTTAATCCATACAAAGAAGTCCTCCAATTGGGCAGATGTACCCTTCCATGCAAAGAAAAGATCATCCACAAAACGTCTGTAAAATTGTGCATGCTCCTTAAACAGGTCATTCTGAAATAAATGACAATGCTCCCATTCCGCCATAACGAGATTGGCGTAGCTATTAGCACAGGAAGTGCCCATGGCCACGCCATCTCTCTGTAAAAAGATCTTATCATGGAAGCAAAAAATGTTGGAATCCAAAATGATGCCCAGCAGTAGGATGATCAATTCAATGTCATGGTCCAGGGGGATGGTGGATCTCCTCAGATAGGCCTCAATCATCTTGATGCCCCCTGTGTTGGGAATGACCGTGAACAAAGACTGGACGTCCATGGTCACCCAGATGAGATCTCCAACCTCAGCACAGTCATGGATGTATGTGTATAAATCTAACAAGAACTGTCTGGTGTCCCTAAGTATGAATGTATTGGCATCTACTAGGGGTCTCAGCTGGGCTTCCACAAAGAGTGATAATGGCTCGGTAGACCATCCCCTCCTGGCAACTATGGGTCTCATGGGAGGAAAAAGTGGGTCCTTATGGACCTTGGTGAGCCTTGAATGACGGGAATCAGAGGATGAATGACATAAAAGTAGTCAAAAAGGACCTGATCGATGACTCCTTCATCTAGAAGGCCTAAAAGTGTGGAATGTATGGTATAGATGATGGTGTCAACTTCACTATTCGTGATGGAAATGTAAAATCTATCATCATCCAACATCTGAAACATGTCTTGATTGTACCTGTCTGTGTCAAAGACCACGATACCACCACCCTTATCCGCTGGTCGTATGACAATACCAGGATTGTTACGAAGAGAATGCAACGCTTCTCTTTGTCGATAATTAAGATTATATTTCTTATTTGTACCTTTAAAGCCTTCCTGTTTCATCTTATAGATGTCATCTTCAACCAGCTTGCTATAGGCAGCCACTAAAGGATGTATCAGAGGTATAAAGGTACTAGGTGCCTTAAAGGAGGTATCCTGAGTAGTTATACCTGTGTCCTTGTAGAAAATTCTCAAAGATAAACTCCTAACAAACAATTTAAAATCCTTCAAGGTCTCTTCGTGTCTACTATCTGTTGTAGGAATGAAGGTAAGGCCTCTGGATAGAACCTGTAACTCATGTTCACTTAGTGCATAGCTAGATAGATTAAAAACAATGTCTACTGTCTCCCTTCCCACATTTTCTTGATGGTCCGAGTGGGCTGTCTCTCTGGGGATATTTTCCTCTTGTGTCTCCCCTTGTTGTTCAAATAGACCTTCTCCCCACTGTTGAACATTCTGATGGGAAAAGGGCATCTACTATCTGTCTGTTGTGGGGTATTCAGAGTAGATGAATCCGAGCTACGTTCAGAACCAAGGCCATTGCTCGTTCTGTTATTCACTGAACTAGATGTCTTCCTCCTAACAACAGGTCCCATAATTGGGGCCTGGGTGGGGTCTCTATTCTCAGTGTGCACATTCATATCAGCATTTAAAATGTCCATAATGTTTCTGCAAGGAGTTGAACCAACTGACTCAACATTTTCTACATTTTCTGTAACATTAACAGTAGCTATAATCACATTCTCCACACCTGGGACAAGATTGTCATCCATATCATTCACAGGAACAACTTCATTAATCAAGACACTCCCATTCCCCTTCGAGACAATAGTACAAGCATCCCTAGGTAACACATTACTAGTTCTATTAATATTAGTAGCATTATCAGTCAAATTATGCCTGGGCCAAGTGAAGATATTGCCCAAACGAAAATCAGTAATATCTCTCCGGAGCTTCGCTCTTTTTTGATTAAAGAGACGTCGCTCGTACATATTAACATTGTCCAGCATCAAACCTAACACACGGTCTACCACTGAGACTGGGTAATCAGTTAAAATAATGTTCTTAGCTTTCCTGATGTCTTCCTTAAGTTTTTCTTCAACCGGAAAAAAGAAATTGTTCATAAGCTTCATATAATTGAGGCTTACCTCAATGTTGAGCTGTTGCCAGTCAAATAGCAATTCCGGATACAGGGTGCCGGTCGTCGGCATCTTCAAGACCCTGAGTCCTCTTGGTACTATCCGGCGTTGTATGCAGACTTCAAAATGTTGCCTTTGAGTCTGCATACGTTTAAGTTTGAACAAATCTTGCTCCAGTTTCTCAACGGCAGAGTTAAGTCCCTCCTGGTCGTAATTCAACGAACTGAGAGTAACAGAATCCTCATCTGGTTCCACATAACACGCTAAGGGATTTCTCTCCGTGCGTAAACAGTCAGCAAAACGGTCCAGGAAAGGACGTGATGTCATAGGTACTTCCTTATCGTTGGGTATAGTGTACGGCAACTCAACAGATGTAGATTCCCCTCCTATCATGCCTCCGCTGGAAAGTACAAGCTCACAGATAAATCAAAACTAAAACGAAATCCAGCGGTGTTAATGCTCAGCAGAAAGGCAAAAACGGAAGTCAAAATAACAACAAAACGACTGCTGAGCAATACAATGAAGGGTACAAGAAACGCAGTATCCAAATGCCTCCAATAAATGCGTATCTATAAAAAGCTCAAATGATCCAAGTGTGTGCATAAAATGGTAAAAACAGACTTTATTAGTAAAAAAGGTTAGCGCTTTCGCAATCGCTTCATCAGACCTCTAGTAACATAAAGAACAGTGTCTTAAATACAGAAAAAGGCGCCAAAGACCCTAAAAACTCCTTAAAGATACAATGCACTTTAAAAGCACACAAGAAACATGAAAGGTACAAGTATTAGCCCACATATAATGAATATAAAACACTATATTACATCATATTTTGACCACATGTTAATGAAATACATTAAAATAAAGAATGAATGTTTAAAAATATGTGGGGGAAATCTATAAATAAGAAACAAGGACAAGTGCAAATGCAAGGGATGCTATCATCACTTATTCTTTAGCCTCCTGGATCTCAAAAGGGGACGTAGAGGGACCTTCCCATTTAGACCTGGGGGCAAATCAGCCCTGAACCTAATAATCCACTGTATCTCCCTGGTCTCAGTGTAGTTCTTAATGTCCCCTCTCCGGTGAGTCCTGAGAACCTGTTCCAATACCCTGAACTTAAATTGATGTGCTATACCCTCCTCTTTGGTATGTTTAGCCAGGGCATTGTGTAAATTGCCCTTCCTTGTATGATAAGCATGCTCTCTAATTCTTTTTCAGAAGGGGCGATGGAATTGTATAGAGGTGACATTATGATGGATAAGGGGATGGATGGCCGACACAAAGACAACAATAACATCTTTTTTCCTATTTATTATACAAGAGACATTGGCAATGTTAAGGACATTTTCTCTAAACATTGGCATGTCTTGTTGGTAGACCCCAACATCAAGGGTCTGGTAGGTGAAGGACCTAAGTTTGTTTATCGGAATAAGAAAAACCTTAAGAGGTTGCTATGCTATCCAAAAACACACCATACATCGACAATTATATCAGGGCCATATATGACACCCTGCAATAAGTGTAATTTTTGCTCGTACATATTGACTGATCCGGTTTTTGCCTTTCCCCATGGATCTGGTATGTTTCATATTCGGACCAGAGGCAGTTGCATGTCAAAGGACGTAGTTTATCTTGCCTCATGCGTATCATGTCCAGCCTACTATGTAGGCAAGACGAATAGAGTACTGAGAGACAGAATTAGAGAGCATGCTTATCATACAAGGAAGGGCAATTTACACAATGCCCTGGCTAAACATACCAAAGAGGAGGGTATAGCACATCAATTTAAGTTCAGGGTATTGGAACAGGTTCTCAGGACTCACCGGAGAGGGGACATTAAGAACTACACTGAGACCAGGGAGATACAGTGGATTATTAGGTTCAGGGCTGATTTGCCCCCAGGTCTAAATGGGAAGGTCCCTCTACGTCCCCTTTTGAGATCCAGGAGGCTAAAGAATAAGTGATGATAGCATCCCTTGCATTTGCACTTGTCCTTGTTTCTTATTTATAGATTTCCCCCACATATTTTTAAACATTCATTCTTTATTTTAATGTATTTCATTAACATGTGTTCCAAATATGATGTAATATAGTGTTTTATATTCATTATATGTGGGCTAATACTTGTACCTTTCATGTTTCTTGTGTGCTTTTAAAGTGCATTGTATCTTTAAGGAGTTTTTAGGGTCTTTGGCGCCTTTTTCTATATTTAAGACACTGTTCTTTATGTTAATAGAGGTCTGATGAAGCGATTGCGAAAGCGCTAACCTTTTTTACTAATAAAGTCTGTTTTTACCATTTTATGCACACACTTGGATCATTTGAGCTTTTTATAGATACGCATTTATTGGAGGCATTTGGATACTGCGTTTTTTGTACCCTTCATTGTATTGCTCGGCAGTCGTTTTGTTGTTATTTTGACTTCAGTTTTTGCCTTTCTGCTGAGCATTAACACTGCTGGATTTCGTTTTAGTTTTGATTTATCTGTGAGCTTGTACTTTCCAGCGGAGGCATGATAGGAGGGGAATCTACATCTGTTGAGTTGCCGTACACTATACCCAACGATAAGGAAGTACCTATGACATCACATCCTTTCCTGGACCGTTTTGCTGATTGTTTACGCACGGAGAGAAATCCCTTAGCGTGCTATGTGGAACCAGAGGAGGATTCTGTCACTCTCAATTCGTTGAATTACGACCAGGAGGGACTTAATTCTGCCGTTGAGAAACTGGAGCAAGATTTGTTCAAACTTAAACGTATGCAGACTCAAAGGCAACATTTTGAAGTCTGCATACAACGCCGGATAGTACCAAGAGGACTCAGGGTTCTGAAGATGCCGACGACCGGCACCCTGTATCCGGAACTGCTATTCGACTGGCAACAGCTCAATATTGAGGTAAGCCTCAATTATATGAAGCTTATGAACAATTTCTTTTTTCCAGTTGAAGAAAAACTTAAAGAAGACATCAGGAAAGCTAAGAACATTATTTTAACTGATTACCCAGTCTCAGTGGTAGACCGTGTGTTAGGTTTGATGCTGGACAATGTTAATATGTACGAGCTACGTCTCTTTAATCAAAAAAGAGCGAAGCTCCAGAGAGATATTACTGATTTTCGTTTGGGCAATATCTTCACTTGGCCCAGGCATAATTTGACTGATAATGCTACTAATATTAATAGAACTAGTAATGTGTTACCTAGGGATGCTTGTACTATTGCCTCGAAGGGGAATGGGAGTGTCTTGATTAATGAAGTTGTTCCTGTGAATGATATGGATGACAATCTTGTCCCAGGCGTAGAGAATGTGATTACAGCTACTGTTAATGTTATAGAAAATGTAGAAAATGTTGAGTCAGTTGGTTCAACTCCTTGCAGAAACACTTTGGACATTTTAAATGCTGATATGAATGTGCACACTGAGAATAGGGATCCCACCCAGGCCCCGATCATGGGACCTGTTGTTAGGAGGAAGACATCCAGTTTAGTGAATAACAGAACGAGCAATGGTCTTGGTTCTGAACGTAGTTCTGATTCATCTACCCTGAATACCCCACAACAGACAGGTAGTAGATGTCCTTTTCCCATCAGAACGTTCAACAGTGGGGAGAAGGTTTATTTGAACAACAAGGGGAGACACAAGAGGAAAATATCCCCAGAGAGACAGCCCACTCGGACCATCAAGAAAATGTGGGAAGGGAGACAGTAGACATTGTTTTTAATCTATCTAGCTATGCACTAAGTGAACATGAGTTACAGGTCCTATCCAGAGGCCTTACCTTCATTCCTACAACAGATAGTAGACACGAGGAGACCTTGAAGGATTTTAAATTGTTTGTTAGGAGTTTATCTTTGAGAATTTTCTACAAGGACACAGGTATAACTACTCAGGATACCTCCTTTAAGGCACCTAGTACCTTTATACCTCCGATACATCCTTTAGTGGCTGCCTATAGCAAGCTGGTTGAAGATGACATCTATAAGATGAAACAGGAAGGCTTTAAAGGTACAAATAAGAAATATAATCTTAATTATCGACAAAGAGAAGCATTGCATTCTCTTCGTAACAATCCTGGTATTGTCATACGACCAGCGGATAAGGGTGGTGGTATCGTGGTCTTTGACACAGACAGGTACAATCAAGACATGTTTCAGATGTTGGATGATGATAGATTTTACATTTCCATCACGAATAGTGAAGTTGACACCATCATCTATACCATACATTCCACACTTTTAGGCCTTCTAGATGAAGGAGTCATCGATCAGGTCCTTTTTGACTACTTTTATGTCATTCATCCTCTGATTCCCGTCATTCAAGGCCTACCGAAGGTCCATAAGGACCCACTTTTTCCTCCCATGAGACCCATAGTTGCCGGGAGGGGATGGTCTACCGAGCCATTATCACTCTTTGTGGAAGCCCAGCTGAGACCCCTAGTAGATGCCAATACATTCATACTTAGGGACACCAGACAGTTCTTGTTAGATTTATACACATACATCCATGACTGTGCTGAGGTTGGAGATCTCATCTGGGTGACCATGGACGTCCAGTCTTTGTTCACGGTCATTCCCAACACAGGGGGCATCAAGATGATTGAGGCCTATCTGAGGAGATCCACCATCCCCCTGGACCATGACATTGAATTGATCATCCTACTGCTGGGCATCATTTTGGATTCCAACATTTTTTGCTTCCATGATAAGATCTTTTTACAGCGAGATGGCATGGCCATGGGCACTTCCTGTGCTAATAGCTACGCCAATCTCGTTATGGCGGAATGGGAGCATTGTCATTTATTTCAGAATGACCTGTTTAAGGAGCATGCACAATTTTACAGACGTTTTGTGGATGATCTTTTCTTTGCATGGAAGGGTACATCTGCCCAATTGGAGGACTTCTTTGTATGGATTAACAGCTCCAATACATTTTTGAAGTTCACCATGGAATGGTCTTACACCTCCATTCCATTTTTGGACATCCATGTGGACAAACTGCCTGGTGGGATTGTCAACACAGGAGTATATCGCAAGTCCTGTCATAGGAATACCCTACTTCATTGCTCCAGCATGCACCCAGGTTTTGTTTACAACAATATAGTGAAAGGACAATCCATGCGAATGTCCAGATATACACCTGGGAATACACAACTAGAAGGGGAGCTGGAAGATTTAGGCATGAGATTTGTGGAACGAGGGTATAATCAGCTGGACATTATTAGAGGGATGGATGGCATCTATAGTCTCAGGGAGGACAGGGCTAAACCATATTTTTCAGAAGGGGCGATGGAATTGTATAGAGGTGACATTATGATGGATAAGGGGATGGATGGCCGACACAAAGACAACAATAACATCTTTTTTCCTATTTATTATACAAGAGACATTGGCAATGTTAAGGACATTTTCTCTAAACATTGGCATGTCTTGTTGGTAGACCCCAACATCAAGGGTCTGGTAGGTGAAGGACCTAAGTTTGTTTATCGGAATAAGAAAAACCTTAAGAGGTTGCTATGCTATCCAAAAACACACCATACATCGACAATTATATCAGGGCCATATATGACACCTTGCAATAAGTGTAATTTTTGCTCGTACATATTGACTGATCCGGTTTTTGCCTTTCCTCATGGATCTGGTATGTTTCATATTCGGACCAGAGGCAGTTGCATGTCAAAGGGCGTAGTTTAGCTTGCCTCATTCGTTTCATGTCCAGCCTACTATGTAGGCAAGACGAATAGAGTACTGAGAGACAGAATTAGAGAGCATGCTTATCATACAAGGAAGGGCAATTTACACAATGCCCTGGCTAAACATACCAAAGAGGAGGGTATAGCACATCAATTTAAGTTCAGGGTATTGGAACAGGTTCTCAGGACTCACCGGAGAGGGACATTAAGAACTACACTGAGACCAGGGAGATACAGTGGATTATTAGGTTCAGGGCTGATTTGCCCCAGGTCTAAATGGGAAGGTCCTCTACGTCCCCTTTTGAGATCCAGGAGGCTAAAGAATAAGTGATGATAGCATCCCTTGCATTTGCACTTGTCCTTGTTTCTTATTTATAGATTTCCCCCACATATTTTTAAACATTCATTCTTTATTTTAATGTATTTCATTAACATGTGGTCTAAATATGATGTAATATAGTGTTTTATATTCATTATATGTGGGCTAATACTTGTACCTTTCATGTTTCTTGTGTGCTTTTAAAGTGCATTGTATCTTTAAGGAGTTTTTAGGGTCTTTGGCGCCTTTTTCTGTATTTAAGACACTGTTCTTTATGTTAATAGAGGTCTGATGAAGCGATTGCGAAAGCGCTAACCTTTTTTACTAATAAAGTCTGTTTTTACCATTTTATGCACACACTTGGATCATTTGAGCTTTTTATAGATACGCATTTATTGGAGGCATTTGGATACTGCGTTTTTTGTACCCTTCATTGTATTGTCGTTTTGTTGTTATTTGAGAAGGTTACCAAAGCTATGTACGAGGGCAAAGACTAAGGCATTCAAAACTGTTCCTCATTCAGTTATTGTTGACAAACTAATGAAACTAGGAGTAAAATCCTATGTTACCCATTGGATAGCCAACTGGCACACAGGCAGGACATAGGAAGTCAGGATAGCAGAGTCTACCTCCACAAAAAGTCCAGTTACCAGGGAGTCCCTTAGGGCTTAGTACTGGGGACCACTCCTTTTTGGCATCTACTTTTCAGAAATCAATGTTAAAGTTATGTCTCTGACTGACTTTTGGAGGAGGAATGAAGTTTAAGTGAAGGCAAGAACTGAATAATTTATGTAATGTTGCTTAAAATATAAGATATATAACAATAGATGTGAAGTATAATGCTTGTAAATGTGAACTTGTTAATATGATTTGATTACTTTTATATAAATGTAAAATTGGCTGTGTCACAAGTGATAATTCAGTAAAGGTATTTAAAAAAAAGTGCTCTGATTGAGAAACCTTTTGGATGACTATGAACTCAGCATGATTTTCGAGGCCCCCAAAAACAATAATATCCCCAAGACAATTTGGTGTAAATTAATAACTGGTACCAGATCCATTGTCTAAAACCAAATAAAAAATACATAAAAGTATCTTTTGGAAAGTCGCCCATCCACCCCTCAAAATGACCACATAGACAATACACCCTTAAGAGCAGACCCAGTGGTTAAGGAATTAGGAACATATGTAGACAGTGACCTGGCAATTGGCCACCATCTGTCTACTGCTGTAAGGAAATCATCCTATATTGTGCCACTCATTAGGATGGGTATGGCATCCAGATCCAAAGATGGCATTATTCTGCTGTCTTTAGTACTCATTAGGCCAATCAGAGAGTTCAATACTTCATTCGTTATACACCTTGTGACACAAGGGAAATACTGCCAGCCCAGCTAGCTGGATTTTGTAAATAATTATATGTAATTTGTGAATATTGATATGATTTATACAGAAGTATGTGTTCATAGTTTCATAGGTAGGTACTAGGCTATCGGCCCTGGGGCCTATACAAGCCCAGCCAAAAAGGTACCCTGGCTTTTGCCACCCAAGAAAATTATTTTCCTGTGCCACTGTCAAGCAGAGCCACAGAGATGATCCCTGGGGTGAATTTCCTATTTCCCATCCAATCATCAAGATTTTTCTTGAAGAGTGCTAATGAAGAGCTTTGTTTGATATAGATAGGTAGTTTATTCCAGAGTATGGGAAGTCTCTGGGACAGGAATCTATCCCTCCGGCATGTTCTGTTTATTGTGGTGACAAAGATTAGGTCCCTAGAGTATGTAGCTCAGAGGGATTGGGATTTCTTTAAGTGGAGCATGTCCAACAGCTCTGGGTTTGACATAGCTTTGTATGTTAAGCAGAGATCGCCTCTGAGTAGGCGATATGCGACGGAGTAAAGCTGGAGTTTTTTGAGACGGTCTGCATAGGGCATCTGTTTGAGGCCGGTAATTCTCTTTGTAAGGTATTTCTGCAGCCTTTCCAGTTGTTGTAGATGTCTTGTGAGGTACATACCAAAAGGGGCATTGTACTCTATAATGGGGCTAATGAGTGATGAGTAGAGGGAACAATGACCTCTTTTTTCCTGGATGAGAAACCTTTTGTGATGAGGTGTGCCACATAGAAGGATTTCCTGACTACTGTGGCAATGTGATTATCAAAGGAGAGACTACTATCCACCTGCGTCCCAAGGTCTCTTATCACACTTTCGGTATTAAGTATACTACCACCTATGTTGTAGTTCATGGGTAAAGAGTTTTGGGTTTGTACAGTACTGAGCTTCAAGAATGTAACCACAGCATGGCCTGCTGGATTAGAACAGAAATGTATAAAAACTATTGTAATTGTGTGATTGTATATATTTTTATCGGTAGAAACTAGAACATAGAGTTAACTTGCAAAACTTCACGAAAATAAGTTAAGATTAAATTGTTTTATGATTGTGCTATCAAAGTTATCTCTCATTTTCAGTGTAGCAGACACAATGTCTAGAGCTAGACATTTTTGTATTGTCTTGAAAGAGAAGTAATTACTACATTTGACATGCAGAAGTGTTTTGTTGTTTTATGACTTCCTAGCAGCTGCACAGTTCTGAGCAAACATCTGAGAGATATGTATTTTTCACAGAGATGTTAAATTCAGTTAATTTCTTATAAAAGGGGGTTTAGCTTGGAAAGTGAAGTCAGGTGACAAAAATGATTGCATCAAAGCCAACCCAGCAATAATATTTGATATTAATTTAAGAGCCCTCTAAGAGAGAGACTGGTAATTTTGTATTTTGTCTTGGACCTAACAAGAACATCCACTCATCATCACCATCTGCACTTGCCTTGCTGGAAGTAAGTTTCTAGGGCTTAGTAACTCTTTTTAGATTTAGTTAGGAATATAGTAAAGGTTAGTTTAGGTGTTTTCTGTATTTATTTGAGACTGTCCTGCAATGTTGTTTTAAATAGTTCCTGTGATTTTGAACTCTGAAGTTACTGTGTTAATTTACTGAGTATTGTCTAGTTATTTTATTTGTTATTAAATATATTTAAACCTATCTTTGTGGCTGATATCTGTGAGGCATATTTAAGCTCTTAAAGTACTTGGATATCTATATGTTGACACTGTACAGGCCATTTCTACATAGCCTTGCTCTTGGTCAGGCTACCATTTGGATTAATAGTAATATTAAACAGTAGAATTGGACATCCTTTGTTAAGGGCCTTGAGTAGTTGATAAAGAGTTGCCTGGTGGTAGCTAGAACTACTTTATAGTCTGGGCATAGCTAGTAAACCTGTGCCAGCCTTCCACGGGTGTGTGTGTGAGCTTGTATATAAATCAAATCTCAAACTGTGTGTGTGTCAGCTACTTGGGGAGGGACGCAAAGCACTGGTTGGACAGAGAGGGTGCTGGAGGTTTTAGCTTGGCCACTCAGCTAAGATCTCAACCCTATAGCTGTGCCAGTGGGGAGTCTTATTCGGGATCTGCAGAAGGAGGGAGAAACCAGCCCCAGACTGACTGTGGTCTATGTGTGCTCTTAAGGGAAATTGCACTTTACTGTGTATGCACTTGTCATCCTCCCACTATGTACATCCCTCACTGTTGCCAATGGTGAGCATTGAGGCTCCTTGATTACTGTGCCAGTGCAGGGGTGTCACATATTAATTGGTTGGCAGTGGTGGGATAGCCACATCAAATATTAATTGGTTGGCAGTGGTGGGATAGCCACATCACATATTAACTGGCTTGTAGTGGTGTGGATATTGAATTCCTGTAGTCTGTGAACAGTGGTCACTAAGTAAGGTGTTTGTGCTCTCAGTCAGCCACACAGTGAACATTCCAAGTTCACACATCACA
Organism: Protopterus annectens; assembly: GCF_019279795.1. Lineage (NCBI taxonomy): Eukaryota > Metazoa > Chordata > Ceratodontiformes > Protopteridae > Protopterus > Protopterus annectens. The sequence continues at coordinate 781,894,057 of NC_056733.1, read as the reverse complement.
ATTGTTTTTTTTTTTTTTGGTTACCTTAGCTAGTCAGGGAGAGCAAGAAAGCATGTCAGCAGAGGAGTATGACTAGCTGACAAGGAGCCAGTTGGCTGAGATGTGCCAGGCTAAAGGACTGGTCCATGCCAATCTGACTAAGGCAGAAATGATTGAAGCTTTGGGCACAGCTGCATTGCAGACCAGCAATCAAAAGGACAACCAGGCTGGCCTTTGAGATGTACAACTCTCAAAAAATGGACAGTTCAAACTTTCCACAGAGGACTTAAAACTCCATCTGGAGTTAGAGACTTGAACTGGAGGCCAAGTGTTTGGAAATAGAGGCAGCAGAGAGACTGAGATGTCTGGAGGCTGAGGACAATGAGAAACTGTAATGTCTAGAGGCTGAGGGAAATGAAAAACTGTGACACATGGAAGCCGATAAGAATGAGAGGCAAATGCAACATGAAAAGGAGATGCTGACTCTTCGCTAGAGTCATGGAGTAATGGGGAAGAGAGTAACCAAACCCCAGAAGGAACAAAGGTCAGTAAATGTCTTCCACAATTTACAGAGGGATAGTTTCATTCATATGTTTGAAAGGGTATGTAAACAGTATAATGTTGACCAAATGCTCTGGTTATGGTTTCCTGACCCCCTTATTCCATGGTAAATCTATAACTGCTATTTCTAAATTGTCTGATAATGATTGCTTAAATTACAATACAGTAAAACTTGTCTTTTAGAATGCTTTAAGTTAACACCTGAAGGTTATAGGAAGACGTTTTGTGAGCATAAACGCAAGGCAGATAAAAGTGTGTGTGAATATATTGCTGAACTAAGCATTCATTTTCATAGGTATGTGAGTGGATGTCAGGTCACCACTTTTGAAGGGCTGGCAGACATTTTGGTGAGGGAACAAGCCCTTAACACTTTGCCTGAGGACATGAAAATCTGGTTATCTGATGGACAATGCAGTACTGCAGGTGAGTTGGGGAAGAAGGGAGACCTATACCTAGCAAGCAGAGCATCACTGCACAGGAAAGGGACACCCAGTGCTGGTCATGGGTCTAAGGGAACCCATGGTGGGAAGTCCAGACTGCCCTAACAGAGTCCACCAGTAGCAGGGGATGCCAGTAGTCCAGGTACATGTCCAGGACCAAGGGTTAAATGTTTGAAATTCAACCAGTGGGGCCATGTAGCATATAGGTGTCCATGGAGGCAAGGTGGGGAACAAAAGGTGGGAAAGCCAGTAAGTGGGAATGACAAAATGCCAGCAGTAAGTTGTCTTGAGATAACAAGGGTACCAAACTACGACAAGGGGTTATATCCTATCTTAGTAGATGGAAAAGAGGCCACTTCTAAGAGAGAAACAGCCTTTGACCTAACCATTGTGAAACTTGCAATGGTTAAAGAGGAGCACTACTTTCTTGTGGAGTCTACTCTAGTCAGAGCTTTAGAATGGAACCCCATTCCAAATACCTTTGGCTAGGGTTCACCTTGACTTGGAGGGTGGAAAATGTAGCCAGCAAGTAGTTGTGTTTGAGGATATCCCTGCAGATGTACTGATAGGGAATGATTTTGATAATGCAGTACCTTGTGTACAGACAGTTACACACAGTCAGGGTTGGAGACAAGCATGTGGGTCTGTTAGCCTGGGGTAGAACCAGGCAGACTGCACACTTGCAGCCAGGACTTGTATTGTGGTTACTTCAGGGAGGGAGCTACCCTGTAGCAGTGAGATTGAAGGTGAGCCACAGCTGTTTATTGGTATTGATGTTCCCTTGGACAGACTGACTGCATGGGCAGAGGTGAGTAGTAGTAATACCCAGGCTGACAGTGAGGCACCGCTGTCAGAGAATACCAGACTTCATGTGGAAAGGGAGCTGGGAAGGGTTACCAAGAGAGAGAATTGAGACAGGCTCAGCTCTCAGAACCTACATTACAAGGCCTGAAGGAGTTTGCTAGTGAGGCACCTGATTTTCAATGGAAGGAGGAGTCTGTATACTGGGGCAAAGGGTTACTGTATAGAGAGTGGACCCCTGAAGGACAGCTAGTGGGTGATAGAATACAGCAGTTGGTAGTGTCCAGAGCCTACTGTCTGCCACTTCTAGCCATAGCCCATGATATTCCATTTGCAGGTCACATGGGCATAAAATATACAAAGAGACGTATTATGCAAAATTTTTATTGGCCTGGGATTTGCAGAGATGTAACAGGGTACTGCAGCACCTATGAGCAGTGACAGAAAGTAGGCAAGGCAGGAGACAAGGTGAAAGCTCCTTTGATGCCTTTGCCTATGACTGAGGAGCCATCTCAGTGGGTAGCTATGGATATTATGGGGCCGCTGTGTACCCCAAGTTCCACAGGGAAAAGTATATCCTAATGGTAGTCGATTATGCTACCAGATACCATGAGACATGGCTATATCTTCCATTGAGGCAGAAAAAGGTGGCAAATGATTTGTCAGAGATTTTCAGCAGAGTAGGTTTCCCAAAAGAAATACTGACTGACAGAGATACCAATTTCATGTCAGACCTGCTGGCTTGTCTGTGGAAGTACTGTGGGGTGAAGTACCTAAAGACCACCCCCTACCATCCCCAGACTAATGGTCTTGTTGAGAGGTTAAACTCTACACTCAAGATGATTCTACAGGCATTTTCAGACCAGTCTAAGAGGGAGTGGGACAAATATTTGCCCCATCTGTTGTTTGCTTACAGAGAGGTGCCCCAGGTATCCACAGGTTTTTCACCCTTTGTGCTGCTGTATAGGCATAGTATGAGGGGACGTCTAGATTTGATTCAAGATGAGTGAAAGGGTGAGTGTGAAACTCACAAGAAGTCTGTTGTGGCATATGTCCTAACCCTCAGGACAAGGCTCAGGGAACTCATGGGCTTGGCCCAGAAGAACCTGGCAGAAGCCCGACAGCAGAAAAAGGTCTGGTATGACAGGAATACTCGAGCTAGAGAGTATGCTTTAGGGAAGCAGGTAATGGTTCTCATTTCTGTCAGACACAACAAGTTGCAGGCAGTTTGGAAGGGACCCTACAAGGTGGTAAGGAAGGTCAGTGATGTTAACTATATGGTAGAACTGCTTGGCAGGAGGCAGGGGCACAAAATATATTACATTAACATGAAGAAACTTTACCATGACAGGGAGGCCCTTGTGCTAAGTATCTGCATTACAAGGCAGGAGGAGTCTGAGGGAGATCTATGGCTACAGGGAGTCAGCTAGCCAAATCCCAAATTACTATGTTGGGTTGCAGACATGTGATGGAAGAGTGCAACCCTATACTGGGGTCAGCAATGCCAAGTCAGCTGGAATCTCAAGACGGGGAATGGAGCCATTTATCCCCAGATAGTAAACCCTTTCAAGTAACATTTCTCAAAGGTCACTTGAAGAACTAGCTGTTCAGGGGGAAGAAGTGTGACACAAGGGAAATACTGCCAGCCCAGCTAGCTGGAATTTTGTAAATAATTATATGTCACTCGTGAATATTGATATGATTTATAAAGAATGTGACAGAAGCATAGACACTGAAAGCTGTTAAAGACTGGTGGTGGCGGAGGGTGACAGGGACACTTAGTGAACTAAAAAGGGTAATTTTTTTATAACTATTTGCTACCACAATGTAGGTTCACTTGGAGGACATTTTAAGCTTAGCCAATTCCCTTTTGGTGCTTGAATTAACATTTTCTGATTGGTCTTAACTATCTCCATGGCTGATAATTGTATATTAGCCCTAGTGAGAACAACTGTGATCATACCATAGATAATTTGAGGGGGCCATGCAAGGGGATGCAGCATTTAGGAGCTGCCTCTATCCATTAGTGGCATGTGGGGAAATCCTGGAGTACATTTTCTATTACCCATCCTTAGATCCAAGTTGCATTTGAATATGGATGGATGAGCTTTGCATAATTTTTATGAATAGTCTGTTCCAGAACAGTGGTAGCCTCTGTGATATATATCCATCTCTCCACAACATTTTAGATACCTAGACTGAGTATTTCTGATGCCATTTGACTTGATGTTCAGTAGGGCCATCTGTATTATGTCGGAGGATGCTTTGTATGCCAGACATGTCACCTCTAAGCACGCTTTAGGATACGGAGTATAGTAATAAATCTTTGAGGTGGTCCATGCAGGACCTATTGTTTAGAACTTGTATCTTTTTAGTAAGATATCTCTGAAGGTATTCCAATTGATGCATGGGGCTGGACAGATACATGCCAAAGTGGGCATTATACAAAATGATTGACATAATGAGAGCTTTGTAAAGGAGGACAACAACATCTCTAGATTTAGTCACAATCAATTTGTTTATAAACTGTGCAATATAGAAAGGCTTTCCTATGACTCTGGGCACATGTTGGTCAAAAGTTAGGTCACTGTACACACAAGTTCCTAAATGCCATTGCCAAACAATTGGATCAGTTCTCAGAGGGCATTGTCATGATTTTGACACCAGTTATTATTTGGGACAAACCTTCCTGAATGATGGTTAAGTCATTTGGAGATTCAATAACTTCTCCTAGCTTGCAGTCATCTCAAACTTATCTGGCCAAAGCTCTTTGGTATTTCCTTTTACTTTTGAGATGTATATGCCAAACAGAAAAAGTCTCAGCACCGAACCCTGGGGGACACCATTGGTGACTGGTCTCTTCCCCTGTTTTTATCTCTTGCATCCAGTGAGGCAAGTTGGCAATGCAGCTGGTGATGTAAGTGTTTGCTCCTACATTATTCATCTTTTGTACCACACCTGAGTAGGGGATTATGCCAAAAGGCTTGGCCAGGTCAAGGTAATGTGGTGTGAACTGTTTTACCTTCATCCATTATTTTGGTAACAAGAGTAAAGCTTAAAATTTGCCCATGATTTTGAGCCTTTCACACTTTCCTGTGGGCTGTTTTCAAACAAAATTTTAGGACCATGCATACATGCATGCATTCCTTGATTCACGTTTCTGATTGTATTAAATTATATTCCTTGTATAATACAACACACTTGTTAGACTTAAGTTAGAGCGCATTTTAAATTTATTGTTTAAACATTTTTCCAGTAGGGAATGAAACAAAAATGCATTAACCAATAATGAAAAAAATGTCCTATTCAGAACATTTCCATGATAACAGTCTGCTTCTACACACAATATATATATATCATATAGGTCTACTTCCACACACACCTGCATTGTAAATTTATTGTTTGAACATTTTTCCAGTAGGCAATGAAGCAAAATGCATGCACCAATAATGACAAAACTGCCCTATTCAGAACATTTCCATGATAACAGTCTGCTTCTACACACAATATATATATATATATATATATATATATATATATATATATATATATATATATATATATATATATATATATATGCAAAATCACAGTAGAGTGTCAGCCATAGGCATGTTGCACAGCTTCTTGAACTTATTTTCAATGGGGGGAGGGCAAAAGGCCAAAAAACAGAGACACATTTTAAACATTGCACCATGCATTTCACTGCCAAGTCTTGAACCCAGAACCCTGTGAGCAACAGTCAGAGCAACATACCACTAAGCTAAACCAGCAGTTTCTTGAAAGAATCATATAATTTAGTGAATTCAGTTCTCACTTCTCACCATAGCTATCAACCTCTTAGCACAAAAATACAGAACAAAGCCAATAATGGGGGAATACACCCCCAAAATAGGGACACATTTAAAATACTGATTTTTATAACCTTAGAAAATTACTAGAATAAAAGCTTTTGTTTTACCACTCCTGGAAACCAGAAATTCACAAGTGATGGTGGCTAGGGCCTTTAGGCTCTTTTTTCCTGTACCCAAGGTACAGGGTTTGAGCCTGAGTACTTCTAGCCACCCGATGTATCCTGTTGGGGAATTTTCACACACACACACACACACACCCAGCTTACTCACTCTGATCCGGCAGTATATTCAGCTTCTGAATGTAAATCCTTTCTGCAATTAAAACACCGGCGAATAATCCTTGCTGTTCCCGCTTGCAAACTGGATATATGTGCTGATGTCATCATGGCAGCTTCTGAATAATCCCTTTCCACTCAGAAACTGACATCATCGTGGCAGTTGGGAGACGCGGAAAACAAAAGTAATGGGACAGAGTCTGCAAAAAAAAAGTGTGGGGGGGGCTCTCCTCCCCCCTTGCTCTATGGTTACAGCACTGCCAGCACAGCTATCTATATATATATTTTGTAAATAATTGTATATAATTTGTGAATATTGATATGATTTGTGCAGAAATATGTGTTGAACAGGGTTTGTACAGTACTGAGCTTCAAGAATGTAAAGACAGCATAGCTTGCTGGCTTAGAACAGAAATGTATAGAAACTATTGTAAATGTGTGACTGTATATATTTTAACAGTAGAAACTAGAACATACAGAGTTAACTTGCAAAACTTCAAGAAAATAAGTTGAAATTAAATTGTTTTATGATTGTGCTATCAAAGTTATCTCTCAGTTTCAGCGTAGCAGAGACAATGTCTAGAGCTAGAAGTTTTTTGTATTGTCTTGAAAGAGAAGTAATTACTAGGTTTAAGATGTTTTATCGTTTTATGACTTCCTAGCAGCTGTACAGTTCTGAGCAAACATCTGAGAGATATGTATTTTTCACACAGAGATGTTAAATTCAGTTAGTTTCTGATAAAGGGGGGTTAGCTTGAAAACTGAAGTCAGGTGATAAAAAAGTGATGTCATCCAAGCTAACCTGGCAATAACATTTGATATTAATTTAAGAACTGTCTAAGAGAGAGACTGGGCATTTTGCATTTTGTCTTGGACCTAGCAAGAACATTCACTCATCATTACCATCTGCACTTGCCTTACTGGAAGTAAGTTTCTAGGGCTTAGTAACTCTTTTTAGATTTAGTTAGGAATATAGTAAAGATTAGTTTAGGTGTTTTCTCTATTTAGTTGAGACTGTCTTGCAGTGCTGTTTTAAATAATTCCTGTGATTTTGAACTCTGAAGTTACTGTGTTGATTTACTAAGCATTGTCTTGTTCTTTTATTATTTATTATTAAATATATTTAAACTTATCTTTGTGACTGATATCTGTGAGATATATTTAAAGTCTTAGGGTACCTGCATATCTATATGGTGACACTGTACAGGGCACTCCTAAATAAACTTGCTCTTGGTCAGACTACCATTTGGATTAATAGTAACATTACACAGTAGGATTGGACACCCTTTGTTAAGGGCCTTGAGTAGCTGATAAAGAGTTGACTGATGGCAGCTAGAACTACCTTATAGTCTGGGCAAAAGAGGTCATAGCTAGTAAACCTTTGCCAACCTTCTGCAGGTGTGTGTGTATGTGTGTGTGTGTGTGTGTGTGTGTGTGTGTGTGTGTGTGTGTGTGTGTGTGTGTGTGTGTGTGCTTGCTTGTATATAAATCAAATCTGTGTGTGTGTGTGTGTGTGTGTGTGTGTACATGTGTGTGTGTGCGTGTGTGCGTGTGCGTGTGTGTGTGTGTGTGTGTGTGTGTGTGTGTGTGTGTGTGTGTGTGTGTGTGTGTGACCTACTGGGGCAGGGACACGAAGCACTGGTTGGACAGAGAGGGTGCTGGAAGTGTTGGCTTGGCAACTCAGCTGAGGTCTTAACCCTACAGCTGTGCCATTGGAGACTATTATTGGGGATCTGGAGAAAGAGGGAGAAACCAGCCCCAGACTGACTGTGGTCCCTGTGTGCTCTTAAGGGAAATTGCACTTTACTGTGCATGTACTTATCATCCTCCCAGTGTGTATGTCCTCCACTGCTGCCAATGGTGAGGACTGAGGTTCTGTGATTACTGAGCCAGTGCAGGGGCATCACACAATTTACCAGACATATGCAATGACCCAAACTGCCATAGACGTTCCCTACAAAAAGAATGCAAGTTGTACACCACACAGAATATGCAGACTGCCTGAAATCCATATCTTTATACTTAGTTTCCTCTAGGCTGCTGAGAGGTGATCTGTGCCTTGCTTATAAGACATCATCTGATCCATTACTGGGGGACCTTTTGCACATCATCATATCTAGCAACATTAGAAATACCTAACCCAAGGACCAAAACCTCATTTAAAACATAAACAGAATACGTTAGAGCTATGTGTCTCACAGACTGCCCCTGCTTTGGAAGAAGCTTCCCATCCATGTGAAGCACAGTTCATCCATCACGCTATTCAAATGTAACCTGGAACAATGAATGAGAAATCAAAAGTGTATCCCTAGATTGCATCTATTACCCTATTGGACAGAGACAGCTTATAAATCGTCTGCCACCTAAACCCAGTTATGCCTCTTGGTAATTTATTCTGTTGGTTATATAGTGGAATACATGGCTAGGATTAAAAAGGCCTCTTGAGGCCATTAGCCTAGCAATCAGCTATGAATATTTTGTAATCAGAGGACTAGGCAGTCCATCTTTTGACTAGAAAAAAGTAAATCTGAAAAGGTTCTCAGTTATTTGCTTTATTCTCAAAATAAAAAGCAATTGGGCTTGGAAGTGTCTGGTGATGTGAAATTTCTTTTTTTAAATGCTTTCCTTTTGTTGCTATATTGCCTGTCCTAGCTTCTACCACTCCTGTCCAACTCTCAGATCCCTCAATTACTACTATCAGGTATCCCCAGTGTGACCCCTTGCTGGGCAAGCCTCCAACTCTTTGAGAAATTGACCTCAATAGTAACTCATTTGAAATCATAAAAAACAGGGAATCCATCGGGAAGTTGCATTTATGGAAACAGCAGTCATCGGTCTCGCTGTTGCTGGTCAAAGTCCCTACTTTAGGAAGTGAGTATGCTGTTGTTGCTACTCTACTGTAGTATAAGTGGATGATCTGTGAGACATTTCATGCCTCTCAACCTCTTAGACCCAGATATCAGGAAAAAGCCATAAATAATAGGGAGACAAAGCCCCCAAAATAGGGACACTTGTTAAATATTGTTCTTACAAACTTAGAAAGCTGACAGAATAACCGGTTTTGCATTAGCATGAATTTTCTGAGGGGTATGAAGTCTGAAACTCAAATGTCTGTCATTATTTTCTGACTTCAACCCTCTAAGATTTTCCAGTGATTTGACAGAAAAAACACAATTTTATGAGAAACTCACCAAAATTATGAGTCTAAATTCTGGACATTCTGCAAAAATCTGTACTGTTGAGAGGTATAGTGAGACTCCTCATCTTCCTAGAGGTTGCACAGACATTGGGATTCCCCAAAATCTCCACCCATGATAGGAGAGTTGATCACCAGCCACTTCATGCAATCCTCCTGGCCATCCCTACTGATGGGTCTAGTCCATTCCTGAACTTGGGCTGACAGCTACACAAATGGACACTTTTCTTCTATGCTATTAGGTCATCTTTGATTGTGTCAAATTTTACTGCCAAAAGAGCAGTAAACTCTTACTTTCTTAGCTTAACACTCATGCAGCTATCGCAGTAGCTTTCCAGCAAGCATTTTTTTATAAGACTACATCCTTGGATGACATGTATACAGTAGCTACATGGTTTTCACTGAATACATTTGTAATACACTGCATAGAGCTAAGCCTGCCTTCAGGGTCAAAGTCATTAGGGATATATTCCCGTAAGAACCACCTGGGAGGAATGGCTTGGGACTTTGTTGTCATTTGCTGAGGATGGACCTCTTCATCCCTTATATGAAAGCTGTGTAGTTACCATAATGATAAATCTACACAAGTAGGTCCATCCTCATCAGCATGCAAACCTATCTTCTGCCTGACTCATTTCAGACTGATCTTCTCTGGGTATCTTATGATATTATTTCTTATTGTGTTCCTTAATCATTGTTGCTACTCTGCATTAGTGCAGGCTAACAGAGATCTGGAGATGCTCCTTGATGACAGAGCATTATCGGGTAAGGTGGAAGGCCTAGTAGCCCGGGCAACATTTAGATCTTGGGCTACCTAAATGCTGCTAGTCCTGGTTCTGTGAGCTGATGAGACTGTATCCACTCATCTTAATCTGTAAGTGTAGCTTTTATTATCCCTGCACAGATAACTGGTAAGACTTCACCCCACAGTATCATGTAAAGTTTTGGAAATCTCTTTTTTGCCTGACATAGATTGCGTGGTGAGTGGTATTACAGAGAAAAACAAGAACAACACAGAGCAGAGAAGGGAAGAACTCTGACTTACAGCTTCATCTTTAAATAAAGTAAATTAAAATATATTGTTATTGTTCTTATTATACAGCATTGTTATTAAGCTGTTTGACATTTTATTTAATTTGTCATTAGGAACTTACTTTGGTGGCTTGGCGTTTTGATTTGTTGGTTTGCGTTACTGCTTTTGCAACTCTTGGTATGTAATTCATGTAGTAATATCTGACAAGACTAATTTATTTTAAAAGAGAATTGCATCTGTATACAACACACTTTATCCCCTGGCATACATCTGTTGCACAATAGCTGAAAATAGATTTAAGGCATATTATCTTCTGACTGTTTTTGTTTTTTTTATTTTAAAAAGGTATTTAAAAATTTGAGAAGAGACTGTTATAATCAGTTGTTAAACTGACACTAATGGCTGATAAACCACTTGGTTTGACCAAACCTGTATCAATTAATAGTATTTCAACGAAAAAGCAAAATCAATTGTGATGGATGTGATTGATGGAATTGTGGTCATGATTTTTTTAAAATATAAAGTATGTCTGATGTTAAGTGTAAATGTATTCTGAAGAAGTCTGAGACACTTTTGAACAAAAGCCCTAAACACATATTAAAATTCTAATCTTGTGACATGATGTTTTTTATTTTAGTTTGAAGTTTCATTTATCTTGGTCATATTTTACACCTTTGGTTGTGTTATTTCCAAATTTACCATATAAATTATAGAGTGAGCTGTCAGGACTGTATTCAGTAATAGAATGAAACCTTGGAGACCATATGCTTCTCTTCTGCTCTCTCTGGCATGTGGCAGCATGCTGGGGACAACACTAATTCTGATTTTGATTGCAAGCATAGACACACACACACACACACACACACACACACACACACACACACACACACACACACACACACACACACATTTGCTACCAAAATCTGGGTTATGAGTTTTCAGTTTTGTTTAGTATTTCAGCTGTAGAAAGCAGCAATGAACTATAATGAATACTTGGATGTGAAAATTTTGGGTGGCAGAAACAAGGTAAGTTTTTGAAAATCGAAAAAAAAAAAATCAGCTACAGAAAAATTCATTATCACAGTTCCAATTGAAAATACAGCTACAGAAAAAAATGCCATTACCCCAATTCCACTTGATGTCATTTATAAAATGATAATTACAACTTCAGTGATGTGAATCCAGCATACCTCTCAACCTCTTAGTGCAATGAATCTGGACAAAGCCTGATAAAATGTGGAGAACAAAAGCCCAAAAATAGGGACAGATTGTAAATATTGCCCTTATAAACTTCAAAAATTGCTAGAGTAATAGTGATTTGCGTTAGCATACCTTTTCTGAAGGATTTTAACTCTGAAACTCAAGTGTATATCATTGTTTAGTGACGTCACTCCTCAGATCATCCCAGTGATTTTCCAGAAAATAACAAATTTTATGAGAAACAGACCAAAAATATGAGGTAAAAATCTAGACAGTTGAAAGCTATGGATTCCAGCAAAACCACAGCAGCACTTGGAAAGACATAAAACTAATCCACATATACCATCAGCTCTTGAATAGCTAATCTTTCAAAGATAAAAGAGTAGAATTATCAAAAAACAGTATAATAGTAATAACACAACACCAGGAGAACCTTTTCTGGAATTCTAAACATATTGGTCCTATCATGGAATTGTTACTTGCTCTAGAATATAAGAGCTTGGGGCTTTGTTTGGTCCATGATAAGTAGCTGTCCTGTGGCTTGAAGAATTTGGGTCTGGGTAAATCTCCTGGAATTTGTTACACAAGATGTCATGGGAGAACCATGGCTTACTGGATGTTTATATTGGAGCAGACAGTTATGCACATTATTATTATTATTATTATTATTATTATTATTTATTATTATTACTATTATTATGATGATTATTGACATTTGTTGACCGGGAAAGTCCACTGGGCTTGGGACCCATTTTCAGTGGAGGCCAGGGGAGAAAAGCTCCAAGTTACATGAAAATCATTACATGAATTTGTAAGGAAACAATTACTTATAAATCAAGTGAAATAATATAGAAAACTATCTAAACAGTACATATGTTGTAAAAAGGCACAATACAGTAACAATGAAATATTAGTATGTAGGAAAATTAAACAGTTAGAAATATTTAATAATACAGCTCAAATTAAACAGAAATATTTAACAATACAGCTAATTTTTTTGGGGGGGTAGAAAAGGGAAAGGTAAATGTAGTGGGAAGGTAGAATTAGAGAGTTAAAATTAAAGGTAATATGGTGGTTTCATTTACAAATATGAAAGGATGCCAAGGACACCGAGTGTGAATGTTTGTTAACATGAATAGGACACTTTTGGTGGAGTTTTCTGTCCACTTATAGCTTGACAGTTGTTTAGCATGAGCCGTGGGTATTGTTTTTTAGCAGAAAGCATAGGAGTTACATAATTAAGCAATAACCAACGAGTGGGTGTGGGTAATTCCTCACATACCCACACACATGAGTTGGTTATTGCTATTATATGACATTATTTAAGAAGGAATTTGCTTATCTTTCTTAAATAATGCCTTTGTATAATGGCATCATAGTGTTCTTCTGCATTGTTTCTTGTTCTTCTACGTTTGTTGATTAAATCCTGGCAGTTCATATGTATGAGAGTATGCTGAGACAATGCAGAAATACGTGGAGAATCAGGTACACTTCTTTAGTTTTGCAGAATATACCTGATTTTTCTTGTATTTGGTCTGTACTGCGTACATACCTCTTAACCTCTTAGTTCAAAAATTTGGACAAAGCCTTAAATAACAGGAGGCAATGGCTCTCATATAGGGATAGATTGCAAACGTTGCACTTAAAAATTTAGAAAGCTGCTAGAATAACAAGATTTGTGTTAACATGCATTGTCTGATGGATGTGAAATCTGAAAGTCAAATGTGAGTCATTATTTAGTGACTTCACTACTCAGTGATTTATCAGAAAACCACAAATTTTGTAAGAACAGACCAAATATAATCATCATCATCATCATCATCAGCCCCCTTTCTCCCATTTTTTAAATGGGGTCCGTGTATCGTGTTAACTGTTGCCATCTCTCTCTTGATTCAATACCACACTCCTGCCTTCTTTGATACTCATGCCTGACTGTTAAAGATCTTCTTTCACACAATCCAGCCACCTGTTTGCTGGACATCCTCATTTCCTTATACCTTCTTCCTGTATGTTTCAAATCTTCTTCACCTGATTGTTTTCTGCTTTTCTGCATGTGTACAAATCACTGTAATCTGTTCTCTTGTATCTTTTCTGCAATTGGAGCTACTTCGGCTTCTGTTCTTATATCCTCATTTCTCCATCTGTCCTACAGTGTGCATCCTACCAACCTTCTCAGGCACTTCATTTCCATCACCTCTAGCTTCCTCAACTGCTCTGCTTTTACTGCCCAGGTGTCTGTACCATACAGTAGTACTGCTTGCACCACTGTCTTGTACACCTTACTTTTCAGCTTCTTTGGCATTCTTCTGTCATAGACTACACCTGAGACTTTATGTCAGTTTGCTGCAGCCTCCCTGATTCTAGCTTTGACCTCTTCATTCAAACTTCCCTTCTCCTCAAGCATCCTCCCAGATACTTGAAGCTATTTACCTGTTCCACTATCTCCTTCTATCTAAATTCTCAGCTCCTTCTGACTACCCCAGTTTGCTGTCATTGTTACTATTATCTGTGTTTAGTTTCATCCCATGTGCCTTCAGTTTTGCATTCCATTCTCCTACCCTTTGCTGAAGTTCTTGCACAGAGTCTGCCTGCAATGCTACATCATGTGCATACAGCAACTTTGCTATCTGTCCCCTCCGACCTTTTTGCTAATGTTGTCCATCACCAGTATGAACAGCAGTGGGCTCAGAGCTAAACCCTGGTACACAACTATTCCCACTGAGAACCCATCTGTGAGGCCAAACATGGTTTGTACTTGAGTTACTGGGGCCTTGTATGTAGCCTGCACTAATTCTACCAATATTTCTGGGACTTTGAACCACTGCAGTACTGCCCAAATCAGCTTTCTTTGGACCTTATCATATGCTTTCTTCAAGTCTAGGAATGCTCATTTGGACTCTTTGCTTATCTCTAGCTTCTTCTCAACTATCTGTCTGACTGCAAACATTGGGTCAGTTGCTCTGCATCCTGATCTGAATCCGATCTGCTCATCTCCCATCTTACATTCTACTACTCTGTGTATCCATTTATCAGTCACCCTCTCCAGAAATTACATGCAACATGATAGGAGTCCGATGCCTCTGTAATGCCCACAGTTGTGGATGTCCCTTTTGTTCTTGTACACTGGCACGAGTATGCTTATTCTCCAGTCATCTGGCATACACCTTTCTCCCCACACTGCTATGAGTACCCTCAGGAGCCATTTCTCCCCTATCTCACCCAGCATCTTTATCATATCTATTGTGACCTCATCTGAACCTGCTGCTTTCCCTGATTTCATTTTCCTTAGTGCTGTTCTTACTTCTTCTAGGGTGGGCTCTCTTCTTCTCTTATTGTAGGCTGTTTCTGGGGCAGTAGAACTTCTGTGGGGTTTTCTTCATTCAAAAGCTGCTGGAAATACTCCTTCCATTTGCTTTGATGTCCTGTGGACTGGTGAGCAGGTTTCTGCTGACATCCCTTATGAAGGGTTTCTGATTATCTTCTTTATCTTTCTATCTTTGCCTTGCAACCTGATACAGTTTCTGTGTGCCACCTACTGAGTCACTTTCCAGAAGTTTGTAGAGTACCTCTGATGTCCTGTTCTTTGCTACTGCAACTCCTTTCTTAGCTTCTTTGTTAGCCATCCAGTATTCCTTCCTAGCCTGATCGGTCTTTTCCATCTCCCACCTTTTCCTGCATTCCTTCTTTCTTTTGATGACTTTCTGGACTTCTGCATTCCACCACCAGCTTTCCTTATGTACCTTATTTGCATATGCCACATATCTTTCTATAGTCCTCACACATTCTGTTTTGAGGCACTGTCATTCTTCTTCAACTCCACCTATTTCCTCCTTTTCTTGTAGTGCTAGAGCCCCAAGTAATTCCTTGAACTGTCATGATTTCTCTCCAGTCAACTTCCAGGTCTCCAGCTTGGTGTCTGTTGATCTTAGAGCCTTCTCTGACCACTGCTTGCAGCTGATTGTGGCAACCAAACATGCTGCTATGCATGTAAGTCAATGCACGGCCAAAGTATTCAGTATTAACAATGGGAGGCCAGCAGAAATGTGTCAAATAAGGAAGAAAAACACTAAGAGAGATACATACGTATCAGACTATAAATAACTTTATTATGCAGACTGGTTTTGGCAAAACAATGCCTTCTTCAGTGTAGAAAAAAAATAAATAAATAAAAAGTCTGTGTTAGGAAAGATGTTAGAAATACCTTTCCCCAACTTCTCCAAAGGTTTACTTTCAAGCAAAGACTTAATGTTAAGCAACCTTTTGAAAATGAACCTCAGTATAACCCCTATGATGTTAACCAAATCTGCATTACCAAGTAGGACTTTCCAATTGTCAAAAATAAAATCCCTTTTCAACCACATCTCATACGAGACTGGTAAAGGAAAAGCTAATGTAAACATCTTATTGTCTTCATCCTTATGTGGCACCTTTTCTTATGAACATTGTAAACAGTGTAGATACATTGTCAATGCTTCATCAGTTGAATTTAAACATTGTAACAGAATTGTTTGGGCAAAAGGAAGGTATTCCTGTAAGAGTAAGAATGTTGTTTACACTGTCTTATGTAATTCCTGTGATAGTTTTTATATCGGGAAAACTATCAGATGTTTACATAGAAGGATTTATGAACATTTACTAGTGATTAAGAAAAAGGATTTTTCTAATGCTTTTGCAAAACATGTGAGTTCATGGGTTGGTTACAAGAAATTTTCTTTCTTTGTTTTGGATAGTGTGACTAGTGATATTTTCAGCGGTGATTTTCAAAACATTTCTAGAATGTAGTGAGATTCAGTGGCAAATAGACCTTGTGACTGATCGGGTACCAGGTCTTAATGAGAGTATCAATTTAAAATGTTTTTTACAAGTGAATAAATATTAGAAATTTGGTATTTGTATATATTATTTTTATATGTTTATATATTTTTTTTGTATTTTTGTGTTTTACAAAACTGTATTTAATGAGTATTTTAAGAAAAGTATACATTAATGACACATCTTTATATTGGCTGATTTTATTGGTCAGCATTTTCATGTGATCTAATGGTACTTTTTTTAAAAGGTGGAGCATGGTTGTATTATGGCTTTCTGAAGATATTCTAGTTCATTATTAAATAGAATGAAAGCGCTAATTCACTGTGTCTGCGTTCTCTGATTCCTTCCCATTTTTGGTTTTAATTTTGGATTACTTAGTTTTATAATGTAGTTTTGTTTTGTTGCCGATGTATGTTTAGTCAGGTTATGGCTTCAGAGGACTGCTCATAAGACACCTTTTTCAATCTTACTGCATACTCTATACTGAAAAGCTTACAACAGATAACTAATCACTTGTTATCTGTTATTGTGGGGGCTATTCATGAAAGTCGTCAAAAGAATTTTCGGCCTCCATCATTTTCCAACACTGGAACTGCTGGGTACAGCAGTGCTTTTGTGAATTACAATGTTCGGACAGAGGATTTGCAGCAGCTGGAATCCATTACAAACAACAATGTTCTGGATCAGTTCTTCAAGGAAACGGTTAATCTCTTTTCTGTTATTGGTGATTGAATTACTAACCACACTGTACATTCCTCTTTTCAGGATAAAAACAGTACAGATTTTACTACATGCAAAAGTGAAATTTATAGTTTAGAGCATTGTACTATTACATATGTCTCTTTGGAACTTGAAGTACCCTATTTGGATAAATGTATCAAACGTCAATGTGTACTGCAGGGTTTGAGAGTTTTTAAATTCCTGAACTGTGTTAAATATGGTGATCATTGTACAGTCAAATAGTAGCCTTATTTAATGATACAGGAATTGCTTTAATGAAAACACTTGTTGAACATTACAAGGGGGGAGTTAAACAATTTAAGAACACATATGTTCGATCTTGATTCGAAAATCAAAACTTATGAAAGTTTTGCATCCTTAAGACCACTGTATTGTAGTATTGGCACTAAGGCAGACAGATTCTGAGCTTCCAAAATTTCAAGGAAGCAAGGGAAACTTTGTAGAGACTTAACAGCATACACTACTAACACCTATCCACTTAGGGAAAGTGAAGGACAAAGTGGGAACAACGACTTTACTACCAATACTACTGGAAATGATGGACTAGGAACACGTTTTGGCTTTCCAGTGACCAACTTGGAAGAATCATCTGTGTCTGTAGCATCATCCTCCAATGGTTCTAATGGAACGGGTGAGGTGAATACAGTAACAACACAGGCCAATGCGAGCACTTCATCTTTGTCCAATGTTTCTCAATCTGCTGGTCCTTTTTTGGTGGACCAGTCAGGAAATAAATGGACACCAAAGTGGTCCAATCAGACACAATTAAAAAGGGAAAGGGAAAAATTTGAAAAAGTATTAGACTTCCAATTGGGTGTTTTGAACTTATCAGATGAGGTTTTATCAGATAATGTTATTTCTTTATTGAAATATGTTTTTTCTTTCATACCTGCACTGTCTGTCAACAGCACTAAACTAACTGTTGATTTCAAACTATATTTGAGAAAACTTAAAATACATTTTGCATGATATAGTTAAAGAGTCTATTCCTGTGAGTGGGCCCAAATGTCACTGTACTTTTAATCCACCATTGAATGGGACCTTACAGGTTTTTCACAATTTATGTGAAAATGATTTTAGAAACAAGTTAAAATATTGGTTGCAGATTGATAATATCAGCCCAGCTGAATGTATTGCACTTTGCCAATTAGTTAACAACAAAGAGTTCATAATTAATGAGGGCTGATAAAGGCAGCATGACTGTAGTAATTAATATATGTAACTACATTCAAGCTATAAATGATTTGCTAAGTAATGAACAAAGTTACAAATTAGTTGATACAAAGTTCATTGAAAAAAGTTTTTCAAATATAGATTTGACTTTATTTGACTTGATTAGTCAGCGATGCATTGATCATCAGACATATAATTTCATGCAGGTAGAATATCCTAAAATGGCTGTATGCTTTGGGATACCAAACGTGCACAAAGACGTTAGACCACCTTTTAGGCCCATTGTGTCAACTATCTGGTCTAAAACAGAACCCATTTCATTGTGGTTAGATCACGTTTTAAATCCAGTAGTCCAAGATTCTAAATACTATTTACGTGATTCTTGGCACCTTTTGGAATTTCTAAGAAACTTAACAAAACCGAAAGATAATTTTGTTTTGCTTCTCTAGATGTGGCTTCTCTCTATACTAGTATTGACCAAGAGTTTGGTCTGGAATACTTGAGAGAACACTTATGCAGTTACACCAACTTTGGTTTAGATAAAATCAACACTATTTGTAGTCTTATGGAACTTGCATTAGACAACTATTTTTTTCAGGTTTAATAACCAATTTTTTAAACATATTTCAGGTGTTGCGATTTTGGCAAGGGTCGCTGCAGCCTTTGCTAATTTGGTTTTGGCTATGTGGGAAACCAAATTCCTCAAAAGACACCCAAAGCACACAAGATATATGCCTATTACCGGTATATTGATGATTTGTTTTTTTCTTATGGACAGGTGACCATTATGAGTTTTGTTCCTTGGTTGATGATTTAAATGCTACAACTGATTTTCTGAGATTTAGCATTAGTGGATTTGGTGAATGTCTTTGATTTTTTAGACATACACCTGACATATGACAAAGATACAGGTAGTTTTCACAGTAAGATTTACAGAAAATCTACTTTAGTCAAGCAATACCGTTATAGGGACAGTTTGCACCCCACTCATATGAAGAAGGGTGTTATTAAGGGGCAACTCATATGACTGAATCGATTAACAACAGACCATGACATGTTCATTAAGGAGATGGTGGAACTTAGAATATTTTTTGAACTCAGGGGTTATGAAACATCTTGGCTAAATAAAAACAGAGGAAGAGGTGATCCATCTAAGGGACAATGTAGCTTGCCCCATTTTATGTGATACAGACAATGTGTATACTAAATAGTCACATAAGGACAAAGACAATAAGATGCTTACATTAGCTTTTCCTTTACCAATCTCAAATGAGATATGGTTGATAAGGGATATTATTTTTGACAATTGAAAAGTCCTACTTGGTAATGCAGATTTGGTTAACATTATAGAGGTTAAACCGAGGTTCATTTTCAAAAGGTTGTTGAACATTAAGTCTTTGCTTGAAAGTAAACCTTTGTAGAAGTCAGGGAAAGGTACTTCTAAAACTTTTGGCACCTTTTCTTGTGGATATTGTAAACAGTGTAGATACATTGTCAATGCTTCATCAGTTGAATTTAAACATTGTAACAGGATTGTTTGGGCAAAAGGAAGTTATTCTTGCAACAGTAAGAATGTTCTTTACACTGTCTTATGTAATTCCTGTGATAGTTTTTATATCGGGAAAACTATCAGATGTTTAAATAGAAGGATTTATGAACATTTACTGGCAATTAAGAAGAAGGATTTTTCTAATGCACTTGCAAAACATGTCAGTTCATGTGTTTGTTACAAGAAATTTTCTTTTTATGTTTTGGATAGTGTAAATAGTGATAGTTTCAGCTGTGATTTTAAAACATTACTAGAATGTAGTGAGACCCAGTGGCAAATAGACCTTGTGACTGATAGGGCACCGGGTCTTAATGAGAGTATCAATATAAAATGTTTTTTACAACTGAATACATATTAGAAATTTAGTATTTTTATATAGTTATATATTTGCTTTGCATTTTTGTGTTTTAGAAAACTGTATTTAAATGAGTATTCTAAGACCAGTATACGTTAATGACACACCTTCATTTTGGCTGATTTTATTGTTCAGCATTTTCATGTGACCTA
The DNA here is from genome assembly GCF_019279795.1 of Protopterus annectens. Taxonomy (NCBI): domain Eukaryota; kingdom Metazoa; phylum Chordata; order Ceratodontiformes; family Protopteridae; genus Protopterus; species Protopterus annectens. Next base: position 781,873,939 of record NC_056733.1, on the reverse strand, counting down.
ATGGTATTTCTTTTAAAGGTGAAGTGTGGTTTTATTATGGTTTTCTGAAGAAATTCTAGTTCATTATTAAGTAGAACAAAAGTGCTAATTCATTGTGTCTGTATTCTCTGATTCCTTCCCATTTTTGGTTTTAATTTTGGATTATCCACCTTCTTGTCATTAAGTATTGGCGCCCACAAGCATCCATACTACCTCCCATACTTCTCAATATATTCATCAATGACCTCTACACTGCTACAAAAAATGCTACCCTAGTTCAATACTCTGACTCAGCCCTAATCTGCTCTGTTAAATTTCTCTGTTAATTCTAAAACCTTACACAACAATCCTTTTTATTAACTGAAACACAGCTAAATAATTCAGACCTACTTTTAAACCCTAAAAAACTAAATTGCTGCTTTTTACTCCACAACACATCTCTGCCAAAACAACAGTATTCATTATTATCTATGCCAACAACACCAAAATAGAAGTAAATCACACAAAATTACCGGGTGTCATCATACATGACCCACTGAAATTTGACCACTATATATCACATGTGGTTAAAAAAAAGTCATAAAAAACTAGGTACAGTATACAGAGTCAAAACCTACCTTACTGATTTAGCCCAAAGACGTATAGCCTCTACTTTCTTACTGCCATTTCTCCTGTATGCTGCGTCAATCTTCATTAAACATTGAGTCTTACAACTCTCCAAACTTAAGTTATGTTATAATAAAATAGCCAAATTTGCAGTAACACCACTGTCTTGCCCTCAGAGAATTAAACTGGTTAGAAATACCACATCACCAACTCTTTCTCAGCTAAATACAATACACAAACCTTTCTGTAAGCCAGAGAATTGCCCTGTCATTAACAAGCTAATACAACACTACTCCCCCAGTAGAAGTCTATGCTCTAGAGAAAAATGACTAATCAGTATAACCAAATAATCTAATACTGCAGATGTTTCTCTGTAGTGAAATAGTGTAGCTTAAGTATGGAACCATCACATCCCACTGCCACTGAAATCCATTCAGAATGCAAGCTTATTAAAATAAAACTAAAACTTCACCTAGCAATTCATTGGATCTGCTTTTGTACATCTTCAGGTTAAATACCACTGTTATCTTCAGCTTGCTATATTGTCAAACAATTTTTGCGCTTTCAGAATCCTTTAACCCACAATCAGTCTTCACTAATACCTGAATAGATTTACTAGCATCTCCAGCCATATACATAGTTTTGTGGAAGTGCTCACCCACACCTCCATATTTCTAATATAAAACCTTGTGATACCCCTATATATAATTTCTGTTTTACACATCAGCTCTTAAGTGCAATATTAACATATTCTGCCCTACCTTGTTCATTCTCTCATCTGCATGTTTTTGAAATTCTAAGCACTAATCACATGATCTATTATCTATCTGACAAATCCACTAATGCACCTTGTCAGATGTTCAATGTTCAACATCTACTAATGCATAACTATCTTTTTTGTAATAGTTAATCTAATTATCAAATGTATGTGTAATTATTAATGTATTACTCTTTAATGTCTGTTCATGTATATTGCTGAATGTCTGTTTAAAAATGTTTGTGATATCTTCAAGCTTTTCTCACTGGGCTTCCACTGAAAAAAAAGTTTTTTGGCTAAACCCAGCTGGACAAATCCAGTAAACAAAAACAACATAGAATAAAAAAAGCAAAATAAAATAAACAAATTTGCTTTGCTTTGCCTTTTATCACAAGAATAGAAGAAATGCAAATGACCCAACTAACAACTCAAAGTTTTGACTAAGATAAATAAGAAAAAAATCCTCCGTTTAGAGATGAAAATTCATCGATTAATAAAACAAATGGTAGGAAACAAGAGTGAGCCCATTCATGCATATATTACAAACATTTCATCAGACTTAATTTTGTTTGCTAGCATTTATTATGCTTTCAAGTCCTACTTGCAACATTTTATTCTTTTTTTAGTTGAAATGGAAATAGAGCAGATCATCAGTAGTGTAACACTATTCTAAGTGTTGTTTTGAAATTTCCGCAACAAGGGGGCGGGATCCCTTTAATGAAACTGTGACATTGCAGTGGAGAAGTAATATAACATGCAGATCCCTACCTGTCGCTCGTCTGGTCAGGATAAAACAGATGAACAGTTGTGGGTTCTGTTCGAGCAGCTTTACTGTACACAAACACATCACGATTAAGGCTTTGTAACAAACTTAAATAAACTTATAAACAGACTGACTGCCACACTCATACATGCTTACACTCTGGTTGTTCTCTCAAAGTGGCACTGCTGCCTGCACGTGCTCAGCATTTATACTGCACATGCATCACCTGGAAATGCTGTCTTTAAGACCTAACAATGACTGCACATGTCTTCGAACTATGTAGAATTGCAAGCAGTACTTTTTCCCACCCGAAATGCAAGAAAGTATCACTGAACATTCAGTTTGAATTTCTTTACCTCCATAAGCAACACGTTTTGACTATTGGCTAGATTAAGTCACTCACTAGCTCTCACCTTAACAAATGTTTCCGCTGACATAACATTACATTTTAAACCAGTGTCTACTTTGAGCTCTGTGGGCTTACCATTAATCAGGACTGTGCAGAACACTTCATTTTTTGCAAACAAATCTACTGCATCAATCTTCTCACCAATCACTGATACACCATCTACATAAAAAGTAAGGCTGCAGCTCTCTATATGATCAACTTGCTTTTTCGAGTGACTTACTTTATAACATAGTGATCCTTGCTTGATTTGCAAAATTTTGAAAATTATTCCAATTTTTACACTTGTGGCATTGCTGAACAAATGCTAAGCACGTTTCTCTCTTAGACTTATGATTGGCACCACAATTGCGACAGTTAACAATAAATCTTGACGTGTTTTGCTGATTCGCCCCTGCACTACACTGAGCATGTTCTTTTTACTAAGTTAGTTTTGGAACTTGCTAGAAAATCACGTGTATTTCCAGAAGAACCTGCTGGAGTTGCCATGTGCTTAGGTCTATTTTTGCCACATGTTGCATACTGTCTATGTTTGCTCTGGGACCTGTTGAAACCATGCTCTTATCACTTGCAAGCATATTTGTCTGCCTTTTTGTGAGTTCATGGATTTAAGAAATCTCTATTGCATTGCTCACCGTTAAATCACTGTCATGAAGCAAAATCTTTCTTACTGTAGCACTATTAAAACCACACACAAGCCTGTCCTTTATTAACTCTTCTTTCAAGTCACCACATCTGCACATTTTAGCTTTATTTCTCAGGTCAGTGATATAAGCTGTAAAAGTTGCCCCTGGCTTTTGGTCTCTTGTGTAAAATAAATGCCTCTCTAATGTAACATTTGTCTGGGGCTTGCACAGTTCTCTGAATTTTACGCTTCAGACACTAAGGATCCTCTCTTGATTCAGCCAGTACAACAATTTGGTATTTTTTCCCCTCAACAGTATATACCGCTGGGGCATACACAAATGAATGCCCCTTTCAATAGCTTCAGACCCTGCTAAGTTAAGCAAAATGGATGCCCTTGTATGTGCATCTTTATCCGAAAAAGCTGCTTGTATAAAAATGTTGTATTCTTGCTAAAATACTCTCCAATTCTCTGCAATATTATAGGTTTGTAGGTTCATAGGTAGGTTCTAGGCTACTGGCCCTAGGGCCTATTTAAGCCTAGCCAAAAAAGTTAAAGGTACCCTGGCTTTCGCCACCCAAGAAAATTATTTTCCTGTGCCCCTGTCAAGCAGAGCCACAGAAGTGATTCTTTGGGTGAATTCCCTATCTCACATCCAATCATCAAGATTTTTCTTGAAGAGTGCTAATGAGGAGCTTTGTTAGATATAGATAGGTAGTTTGTTCCAGAGTATGGGAAGTCTCTGGGACAGGAATCTATCCCTCCAGCATGTTCTGTTTATTGTGGTGACAAGGTTTAGGTCCCTAGAGCGTGTAGCTTGGAGGGATTGGGATTTCTTTAAGTGGAGCATGTCCAACAGCTCTGGGTTTGACATAGCTTTGTATGTTAGGCAGAGATTGCCTCTGAGTGGGCGATATGTGATGGAGTAAAGCTCGGGTTTTTTGAGACGGTCTGCGTAGGGCATCTGATTGAGGCCGGTAATCCTCTTTGTGAGGTATTTCTGCGGCCTTTCCAGTTGTTGTAGATGTCTTGTGAGGTACATACCAAAAGGGGTATTGTACTCTATAATGGGTCTAATGAGTGATGAGTAGAGGGGAACAATGACCTCTTTTTTCCTGGATGAGAAACCTTTTGTGATGAGGTGTGCCACGTAGAAGGATTTCCTGACTACTGTGGCGATGTGATTATTAGAGGAGATACTACTGTTCACCTGTGTCCCAAGGTCTCTTATCACACTTTCAGTGTTAAGTAGACTACCACCTATGTGGTAGTTCATGGGTACAGAGATTTTACCAAAAGGGATGACAATGCACTTTTTGGCATTGAGCTTGAGGCCATGCCTTTGACACCAGGCATCTGTCTCAGTGAGGCCCTTTTGTAGGATGTCCACATCGTTAGGTGTTTCAATTATGCCTGCTAGTTTGCAGTCATCTACAAACTTCATTAGCCAAAGACCTTCTGTGTTAGCCTGTACTTCTGAGAAGTAGATACCAAACAGGAGAGGACCCAGGACTGAACCCTGTGGTACTCCACTTGTCACTGGTCTGAAGTCGGATTTGGAGTCTGCTACTTGTACAGTGTGGGTTCTGTCAGTGAGCCAGTTGGCAATCCAT
>NC_056733.1:781529190-781564190 GCF_019279795.1 Protopterus annectens | reverse complement strand
GTTTAATTAGTAATTTGGATATCATGCTTCTTACATGTACTTAACACGCACCACTACTTTGTTTTAAAGAGAAAGAGAAAAAAATCTCTAATGATAGTGTTTTTGATAAATTAATGGGTACCTGCATTAGTTCAAGTTTTTAGTTGCTTTCTGATTAATTTGGTTAAAGAATCAATGTTTTCCCTGTTGCTGTGATAATTGCTTACCTCTCAACCTCTTAGTCCTACAAATCTGAACAAAGCCTAAAATAATAGGGGAACTGAAAGTCCAAAAGTAGAGACAGTTTTTAAATATTGGTCTTATATAAACTTAAAAAAGCTGATAGAATAATGTGGCTTGTGTTAGCATGTATTTCTGAAGGATATGAAGTCTGAAACTCAAATGTATGCCATTATTTAATGACTTCTTTTGTCAGAAGACCACAGATTTTTCTGAGGAATAGACCAGAAATACGAGGAAAAAATCTGGACATTTTGCAAAAATCTGGACAGTAGAGTTTAGTCTTCCTTAGGGGAAAGTGATAAGAAAACTCACTTTCATTTAAAAAATCATACTATCCAGTTAATTCAGAGGACAGACATCTTATCTACAAGTGCTTTTATGTTAATAAAAAAAAACATTCTAAAGTTCAGCTGGTATGTACCCACATGTGTTGTGTACCTTCTATGTTAATCAGATTTGTTCCCAATAGAAACTACAGTATATCTTATATGTGACTAGTACATGGCCATGAATTGCTTGTTATATAGTTACATACATGTCTCCATTGCTGGAAAGTAGTAACTAAGGCTTTGACTCATTGTCATTTATGTTTTTAATTAAGGCTAGAAATGCCATGTTCATTGATAATGTATTCAAGGACAAGTCACCTGCTGAGAATGTGTAGCATTCAGGCAGGTGGTTTAGACTGGCTCATTTTATTTCGTTTTAGTATGTACAGGCTGTCCCTTTTAATATTGTCATCTTTGTTTTAGAGCACTTTTCTAATTTGGTTTGATTATTTAGAGACTCAAGGAAAAGTGAAGGAGAGATTACAATATAAGAAATACATTCATGTCCTCTTTATGAAATGCATGCATGGAATATTGGCTTGGCATTAACTACTTAATATTTGATCGTTGACTTACTTGTGAGCAGATGTACAGCAGAGCCTGCGTATTGTTTTCAAAATGGCTTCTTTTAATGCCATACTTCCGTTAATGTAAAGCAATGGAGTGGTCAGTGATGACACCTTCATCAGGATACCAAACACGTTTGTAGCATCATTGTCAGAGTATATGCATCGACCCCAGACCTTGCAAACAAATGTTGAGAAAAGTGCTGGCGCCCAGCATGTAAGGAAAGTACAGGACACAACTATGATTAGCTGAACAGAGGATTTCTTGTTCTCTCTTTCCACAGATGGTGGGTCTCTTTTGAGCTGGTTATTGGCTACAAGGTACAGCTTAATATTTAGTACCACCATAACAAAAAGAGAAGATAAAGTTACAATGAGTGTGGTTACATTATGGAGTTGTTGAACAGCCTGGGAGTAGTTAAATAGATTAATTGGAATTGCTAGTGCATATGACGTAGTCCACAAGACAATGCATGTGGTTACAATTCTTGTCTGTGTGATTTTCTCATAGGTAAAAGGTGAGGTGACTGCAACATAACGTTCAAACTGAGCAGCAACTATAGTTACTAAAGATACACCACTCAGGGTGCTAAGTATGTAGAAAGTTCCATTTTTACTTGAGTAAGGCAGGTCTTTAACATCAAATATTCCTTCATAGTACCAACCTAAACCAACAAGGCAGTCGCTTATGCTGGTACTGAGCATGAAAATAAATCTGTTTTCTCCTCTGAGAGAAGGTGTCATCAGTATTGCAATAATCACACAACTGTTAATCATGGTTGTAGCTGTGGCAAAGACAGCATGGAAGATCAGAAGTAAAATGTTACCAAAACTGTCTGTAGACACAGAGAGTGGGAGAGTCATGCTCACCTGTTCTGCCACATGTTACATGCCCATCTCTTCTGTTGATTGTATGTTCAGCTGGTTTATGTCACGTAGTGTGACGCTCACTTGTTCTGTTCAGTTGTGCATATGATGCTTATTTTATATAAGCAGAATATTCCCACTGAGAACAAAACAAGGACCTTAGTGTATACCACCACTCATCCTTAAAACTTCCACTCATACATCCCGATGAGTTTAATGAGAAAAAACTGTTGGGATTAATTATAATTGTTTGACTTCTGACAACAACAAGATCTTGAGAGTTGCTTTGAGAGGCACCAATATTTTCAGTGGTTATTTATCACTGTTTGGCTATCCAAACACTGTAGTCCCCTGTACTGATCTATTAACTGGTGATTCTGGTATGTTCCATGTACATTAAGATTTTGTGTGCCACACCTGTCTCACTGTTATTTAAAAAGGTCCTTTAACAGCTAGGATATAATTAATTGTTACCCTTAAACAAGGTGCCCTATATCCTGATGTTAAGTTGTCATTCTCACCTTCATTCTTGCTGGATGGGTTCGGAGCCGATCCTCAGCTCCGACTCGGCCTATACTATAGCTCGAGAACTATTTTTACCAGCTCGAGGCAGCCCTATATCCCACAATACCATGCGCTAACTCCCCAGATCTTGTTTGCCGCTTCGCTGCAAGGTTGCGTTTTTACCGGCTCAGGTCAGTGTAAAAATTTATTTTCTTTTTGTGAGGACTTTTAAAATTTAAGGTTAGTTTTCCCTATCTGTTCATTATTTACCCTTAAAAGTTTATTAACAGTTTTCATTAAGCCCCCCCCTCCTTTAGTTAAATTGATAAATGGGCCTTCGGGCTTTAGTTTTTCTATAGTTATTCCTATAGTTTGCCCTTATTGAGTGGGTGTGTGTGTGTTTTCCTAGTCAGCCCTTTAACTTCTCCCCTTGTGTGAGTGTTTGAGTGAGTTGTGTGTGCTGACTGTGTTAGATTGTTAGTGTCCACTATAATGGCCAAAGACACTAAAGTCTCAGGATTCAAGAAGTGTGACTCGTGCTGTCAGAAGATGTCTCTGACAGACGGTCACACTTCTTGCGTTTATTGCCTGGGACCCTTGCACCTGCAGGACTCTTGTTCCGTTTGTCACGGATTTAGTGCAAGAGTCCTGCAGGAGCACCGCAATAAGCTAATTTTGAGGGGCTTATTGAAGCCTGATGACTCCCCGTCTATGTCTGGCTCGGGGAAGTCGTCCAAGCCCGCCAAACCCTCGGCTCCAGTTCTTGAGTCGGCGGCTGGCGGAACCGAAAGTGCTCCGACATCGGCTCCAGTCGGATCCAATGCGAGCAAGACTTTGCCTGCTCCAAAACCCGTATCGGAGCCGACAACAGCGCGCAAGTGCTCTAGGTCACCCTCTGTAGAGTCCATTCATTCGGCTCCAGGATCACCCTTACTGTCGGAGCGGAGTCATAGGACTCATTCCTCCAGGTCTTCCAGGCTGTCCGACCATGACAATTTCGATTCCTCCTCTGACTCTTCAGTTGAGCTCAGAGCCGGAGTTTGTCAGAACCGGGACCTTACCCACGTCGGAGCCAATACTACCACCTTCAGCCCCGGCGTCGTCGGCTCCGACCTCTTCATTGATGCCATCCATGGAGAGGTCCGGGCACCGGGACTCCATCTTCGGCTCCGAGGGGGCGAGTGGCATCAGACCCTTGTCCGACCCCGTTCTCCCTCTTGGATCATCGGCGCTGGTTAGTTCGGCCCCGACATCATTCTCGGAGCCTTCTCTGTCAGCGCCAGGAGCGGTTCTGGTATCCTCGGAGTCAGGACTTTCTTCTGTGCCCGATAGGGGAGCCTTTGAGGTGATGAGAAGTGTGCTGGATCCGGTGTCTGCTCCAAGGTTGGTTCCTTCAGCTCCTCCCTCTACAGTGCCTGTTACGGTCTCTGGTCATCCTCTGGCAATTGATAGCAGAGATCCAAAGCATAGGGTACCCACTTTGGGTGTCTCTTCTTTGTCCAAGGCCTCCCCTGAAGCTTCAGGGGAACCCCCTAGGAAAAGAAAGTGCAAGAGGAAGTACGTAGACTCTCCCGAGTCTATCACTTCGGACACCGACTTGGATGAGTTGGAGGGTTCCCCGAGATCCCCCTCTGAGGATGTCTCCTTTTCAGACATCCTAGAGATCCTGAAACAGAGGGGGAATTGGTCCACCCTCAAACCCTCCGAGGACGAGTCGGTTTACCTTGACGCTTTTGGGTCTCACCCTTCCACCTCCTGGGTGTCCCCTCCTTTCGACCCACTGATGGAAGTAGTGGCCAGAAGGGTGTGGGCAGCTCCTGAATCGATGGAACCTACCCCTAGGAGGCCTTCTAAATTAATTTCTGCTCCGGTAGACAAACGACTTCTGACCAAAGGTGTATCGGTAGATGCTATGGTGGTAGCAGCCGCCACTAAGAAGGAATTAGCTGATCCTTCTGTACCTGTTCATCCTCCTAATAAAGAGTCCAGGACTATGGACAGGTACGGTAAGCGGACATTTGCTTCAGCGACCTTTGCCATGCGGTCGCTGAACTATTTATGTCATTTCACCCGCCTTCAGAGAGATTTGCTCAAAGAACTGGGTGAAACCATACAGGATCCTTCTGCTGCGGGGTATCAGGACAAGATTAACTCCCAGCTGGCTACCCTGAATTCCATTGCCAACTCCTCCATGTGGCTTATCTCTTATGCAGCCGATGGAGCGAGTAGGGCCGCAGGCACAGGTGTTGCATTAAGACGTCACGCCTGGATGCGACTCTGTAATTTTGCTGATCCCTTCAAGGCATCCTTCACCAACACTCCCTTTGATGGTTCAGAGTTGTTTGGACCTCAGGTGAAGAATACCCTCACCAGGTGCGAGCAAGATGGTAAGACTCTCTCTGCTGTGGGAGTCCACTTTTCCACACCATCTAGCCCATACCCTAAAGGTCAGAAGGGTGGAAAGATGTGGTTCCGCAAACTACAGGGAGTCGCGCCTGCCGCACGTGGTGAACTTCCCCCCAGAGGCAGAGGGGGGAACAATAATAGACGCCGCCCCAGGGGCAGAGGCGGTCCACAGAACCAGGGTTCCAGGGAATCCTTCCCTGACCAACCCTTTCAGCATCCCTGAGAAGCTGCCCGATTGTCCACCTTCGGAGGCAGTCGGGGGAAGATTATCTCTGTACCCAGAAGCCTGGCAATCCCTCTCTCAAGACAAATGGGTACAGTCGATCATATCCGAGGGTTACAAAATCCCCTTCATTTCCCCTCCGATCCAACTGCCAAGACCCCTCCCAGATGTACCACCCGGACAAAGGGGTCAGGCACAGCTAGAGATAAAAAAGCTGTTAGAAAAAAGAGTCATCCAGGCAGTCCCAGCAGACCAGCTAGGATCCGGAATCTACTCCAGGTTCTTTTTGGTACCAAAAAAGACAGGAGACCGGAGACCCATTTTGGACCTCAGCAGACTGAACAAATCTGTGCAGAAGACAAAATTTCGGATGGTAATGCTGCAGTCCATTCTGCCCTTCGTGGGCAGAGACAACTGGATGTGCTCGTTAGAACTTCAGGACGCGTACTATCATGTAAAGATACACAGGCGCTCCAGGAGGTTTCTCCGCTTCTGGCTGGGAGCCAGTCATTACCAATTCAGAGCCCTGCCCTTTGGTCTCACCACAGCCCCCTGGGTGTTCACCAAATGTTTGGCAGTGGTCACGGCTCACCTGAGACAAAAAGGATTCCAGGTGTTTCCATATTTAGACGACTGGCTCATTACTGCTACCACCAAGCAGCATCTTATCATAGCCAGGGATTACACCATTCGCATTTGCAACAAACTAGGTATTTCCATAAATTTTGCAAAATCCTGCTTGTCGCCTTGTCAATGTATAAACTTCATAGGTGCCGTGTTAAACACCACAGAAATGTCTGCAACATTACCACCTCAGAGAGTGACAGACATACGGCGGAATGTTCAGTTTCTGTTTCAGTCCAACAGAATTCAAGTCAAGTTAGTACTGAAAACATTAGGCCTCATGGCAGCGGCGATTCTCCTTCTCCCCTTAGCCCGCTTCCACATGAGAATTCTCCAGTGGATGCTTTTTTCTCAGTGGTCCTTTCAACAGCTCCCAATGACTCACAACATTTTGATAACCCCAACTTGCAAAAAACATCTCTCCTGGTGGATGGTCTCCCCTCAACTTCTTCAGGGCAGACCCTTTGTTCTTCCCCCTCCAGTTGCCACGGTGACAATGGATGCCTCCCTGATCGGGTGGGGGGGGCACTATCACGGCAGGACTGTCCAGGGCACATGGCAACAATTAAAATGCCACCTGCACATAAATGTCCTGGAGATGAGAGCAGTGCTTTTATCGTTGCAAGCCCTTCAGGACTCTCTTCCCACGGGGACTATAGCAGTTCAAATGGACATGTCTGTAGTGTGGTACATAAACAAGCAGGGCAGAACAAAGTCCTACCCTCTATGTTGAGAAGCACTCAGACTTTGGCAGTGGGCGATCTCCTCTCAACGGTTTCTGATAGCAACGCACATCCCCGGGAGGTCCAACGTCATAGCGGACAGACTGAGCAGGACAATTCTCATGCCTCACGAGTGGACTCTATATCAGGCAGTAGCAGAGAGAATTTTCCAGAAGTGGGGCCAGCCTTGCTGCGACCTTTTCGCAACACCTCAAAACAGCAAGTGCCTCGACTTCTTCACACTCTTCCCTCTACCAGGCCATCCCCCCAGAGACGCTCTTGTCCACGATTGGCCTCGGGGTCTTCTATACGCTTTTCCCCCTTTTCCGTTGATTCCGCAGTTAATTCAGAAAGCAACCGCATTGAGATCCAAAATGATCCTCATTGCTCCGTACTGGCCTCGACAAGTATGGTTTCCGTTCCTGCACCGTTATCTACTGGAACAGCCCTGGCATCTGGAACCATTTCCAGACCTTTTGACCCATCTGACGGGCAAGCTGCACCAGTCTCTTCAGTCCCTCAACCTCACAGCTTGGTTGCTCCACTTCCAACCATAGCCAGGCTTCCCTTTATTTCTCTTCCTGTCCGTGATATCATTCTTGCCTCCCATAAGTCCAATACTAGGAAGACTTATGCGAGTAAATGGAAGTGTTTTTCGTTCTGGGCAGAAGCTAGGTCCTTAGATCCTTTTAATGCACCAATTCATAAAGTTCTAGATTTTCTGGCAGAGCTTTTTCATTCAGGGTCTTCGTCGGCCACTATCAGAGTACAACTAGTGGCCATTGCCAATTTTCATGTAGGGCTCTCGGAAACCAATATTATGTCCCATAAACTCTGTAAAGCTTTCCTCAAGGGCATCTTCTTGCACAGACCTCCCATTAAGGATCCTCCTCCACAATGGGATCCAAATTTGGTGTTAACTTCATTAATTCTCCCTCCCTTTGAGCCTGCAGCTTCTTGTTCCCTCAAGCTTCTCTCTTGGAAAACTCTGTTTTTGGTGGCTATAACATCTGCCAGAAGGGTGTCGGAACTTCAGGCCTTGTCTGTCCGTCCCCCTTATTTGTTTTTTCATAAAGACAGGGTAGCTCTCAGAACGAATCCTTCCTTTCTACCAAAAGTTTCTTCTGAATCAAATCTGAACCACACTATTGACTTGCCTGTTTTCTTCCCAAATTATTCAAACAGGGCTGAACAGAAACTACATTCCTTGGATGTTCATTGTCAACTGCGGTATTATCTAGACAGGACAAAACAATTCAGAAAGTCAGAACAACTCTTCCTCTTCTATGCTGAAGGAAAGAAAGGACTTCCAGTATCAAAGGTAACTCTTTCCAGATGGTTAGCATCCATCATTACCTTTGTCTACAAGTTGAGACACAAACAACTTCCTTCAAGACCTAAGGCTCATTCAACCAGGGCACTATCAACCTCAACAGCCTTTCAAGCAAGGTTACCATTAGATGCCATTTGTGCAGCAGCTACATGGGCTTCTCAACATACTTTTATTACCCATTACAAACTTGATATAGCCTCCAGAAATAGAGCTGACTTTGGTTCCACCATACTCAGGAGTCTGTTCCATTGAGCCACCCAGGACCAAGGTGCTAGGGACGCTGTCCCATCCAGCAAGAATGAAGGCGAGAATGACAACTTAACATTAAGAAGTTATGTACCTACCATAACGTTCCATGTTAGTTGTCTTCTTCTCGCCTTCTTTCTTGCATCCCTCCCTCCTGCCCCCTAGCCTGGACAGACTTGAAGGTCTCTGAGTCCTTTTCTTTCATGATACATAGTTATTCAGGGTTACCCGTATCATGAGTGTTACCAGCAGGTAGACCGTATTTTTATATAATGGCTTATTTTTTGGTAACAATAAAACTATACTATGTGTTAGCTGTCAACGAGATCTGGGGAGTTAGCGCATGGTATTGTGGGATATAGGGCTGCCTCGAGCCGGTAAAAATAGCTCTCGAGCTATAGTATAGGCCAAGTCGGAGCCGAGGATCGGCTCCGAACCCATCCAGCAAGAAAGAAGGCGAGAAGAAGACAACTAACATGGAACGTTATGGTAGGTACATAACTTCTTATTAAGTACTATCCTAGTTGCAACATTCAAAATGACTTCCTTTATATGGGACTGCAGATCTTGTTTGGCAAGACCTGTAGCTGCACGTCAACCATTCTCATGAAAATAATTATACATTCAGGCACAGAAATGGAACATTTATTCTGTATAGTGGTCAGTTATTCTGCTGAAACCAAACTAGAGTTACTGCTTAAAGCATTAATCATTGCTTAAAGCATTAATCAGATTTGTGTATGGGCCTTGGATGCTAGGGGTCTGGTTGGGAAAGGATAAGACAAGCTTACAGTGGGGCACTTTCTGTCGATGGAGGAATGTAATACTTTGCCAGTATACTACAGACAGAAATATGATTACTGGTGGGGCTGGAGTTGTTAAATGGGATAATGATGATGAATGCTGTCTAGCAGAATTGGGATTCCTCTTTGTGTATGTAATAGGATGGCAACAGAAAACAGATTCTAGCTGTAGCAACGTGTATAAACTTGCAGCTAGGAGTTCTCTACCCAGCATTTAATTTTTGGTCAGGTTACCTTCCCATCTAAGTCACAGGAAGGGCATGAGTCACTAATATAATCACATTCTAGATGAAGCCAGGATAACAAGACACCATGGCAAGTTTTACAGAAAGGTGGATAATACCCTCATTGAGGGTCTGTGATGGGCAAAAACTGATCAGACAGAGAAAGTTTAGGTGTGATCATATGGAAAAACGTACCTTACACTTCACCATTAAATTCAGTCAGAGCAGCATTTAATGGAGAGTGAAAAAAAGGCAGAACATCAACTTAAAGTAGAGCTTTTTATTGCCATTTATTCAAGTGTTCCTTTCACACTGCTAAGTAAGTCTGTGACCATATTGCTCCAATGAGCGCTGGCAGTAGGCCTTTGTTTCATGTCGTGACTTTCAGATCACTGAGAACTGGTCGAAAACGATTCTACTACTGTGATGGAGGGATCAATAGCACAAAATATTCCCACGGCATATAATCGGCAAGTTACTGTACACAGACACTCAGGAGTCACTAAAGGCAGCAGAATGCAGATAGGCTTTGGCAACCCACAAAGATGAAAATGTAGATTCAGCTGACAGAAGAAGGCTGCTTTGCTGGGTAATCCATCAGTTTCCCTGCTGGCACTTGTGTATTATGCCATGCAGGCACATGTAGCGTTAAATAATTAGTTATGCATGCATGGGGATTCTTTTATTATCACATGCTGACTGAATCCTAGCAGTTAAAAAAGAAGAACAGTCATATATAAGGATGGCTGCTACCCACCCATAACCACTGCCTCATTTTTAAAAAGGGGATGAGGGAGTAACAGTTTGAAATTGCCAGTTCCTTACAAAATTTAGGGTATGTCTTGTTGAGCATGCAAAAAATAATAAATAAAATAATCAATAATTATGGATATTACTTGAAATGTCTTGTCTGTGCAGTGCTTTACACCTTCACCTTTCTAGGTAAGGGATAAACAGCGGAATCTGATTAACCTGAACATTATGCCTCATGTTGTCCTTAAGCTATACTCCTTCTGTGCTCGCTAATACTTGCACATCTCATTTTCTGAACAAAGCTATCCTCTCGGATGCTATTTATTCCTTTACAGTATTTTAGAATTCTACAATATCCCACTCTCCCATTTCGGCTGAAAGACATAAATGCTATATTCCTTTATTCTGTTTTATATATATTTTCTGATGCATAAGATGCACCATTTCCCATGTTTTCTTTAGTAACGGTTCTCTAGCATTTATCATTGCATATTTAGGGGTCTTTGGAACTGAATGCATTATTTAATTTGAGACAGACAAACTGGTCTCTACAGTGGTTTAATAACTTTATGTTTTCTGTAAGTTATGCCTTTGCACATGTATCTTAGGATCTCTGAGCTATGTGTTTGCTTTCTGGTTTTACTTGTTAGTGTTACACTGGCGGAGTAAGACCACCCAGGTGTAGTTTCACTTCTATCATTGCTTTTGTTTCTCTGGGTTTTTGTTTCTCAGGCAGAGTACTTTCTACATATCTCCTTCACAACGTACCATCTGAACTGTAAGCAATAACATTTGATTTACTCACCTCGTACATCATCTAATTTCAGTTTAATTATTTTGTCTGTTAAGGAACTCTCATGTACCCCCAAAACATAAAACAATAAATATGTGAAAATATCACACTTAGAAATTAAGGGAAACATATATAATATTTAATAATTTTAAGTACTTCTTGCAACATGTATTCATTTATTAATTAAATGTAGGTAAGTAGTGATACTCAAACATAAATTGAAAAAAAAAACACCTTTTAAACAATCTGGATGGGATTCATAGCCATAGGACTTACTGCATAGAGCTGATATGCTGAAAACCAGCAGTATACCAGCTTTTATACTTCATAAACCTAGGGTAAACACAGCATCAGACTGCATATGTTAGAATGCAACATGCTCCCTGCTATGGCAGAGAATGTAAGAAGATAAGGACCAGAGCATGCACACCAGTCAGCACACCATTCAGAAAACCCAGGTGCATACATCTGATGCTGTAACATCACAGCTTTTCAGTGCAATCTGAGCCTTGTACTAACATCACTGGGGGAGGTGCAAACTAGAGAACAGTTTGTAGGATAATGAGACAATAGTTCTAGCCTGAATGCATGCGTAAGGAATGAAGCTGGCTGTGTTTTTCCTACATCTCATGAATTGTACACCTCACCCTTTGGTAACAGGACAAATGCTGACATTATAGAATTCTGTAGTTGGATGGGGGGATGTTGTGTGAGGAAACATAATCAAAAGGGCAAGAGATGGTTCTTATGGCATTACTGTGGCCAGTGTGTTCCTGTCAAAGATGCATGTGTGTCCATGTTGAATTGATAGAATGAACGCTGCATCCAGCCTACATCTGTCACTGTGTAGGAAGGTAGCTCCCCTTCACATTACCCACCATAATCTGCCAGTGCAGAGCTCAAACAGACCTCATGACAGATCCAGCCATGTATCACAGACTGCAGCTGTTGTGATGCAAGTGCTGCTTGCACCTAAATGTGTTGTGCTTGCACTGTCATGTGTACTACATGGTGGTGCTCTACCATGACAATGTGAACATTGTATATTATTTTACAAGGTTGTTGCCCATGTACCTGGTCACCCATGTTAACACTTGTAGAGATGTCCTGCAAAACTCCACATGTGTGACTTTGTCTGTGTACAACTGAATAGGACCAACTGTGGAGCTGCACATATGTCTCCTTATGCTTTTTGTGTCCTTTGGTCATTAGTGTGTCACCAGCATTACTGTCAGTAAGCAGACACCTCAATACAGTGCTATATGCACATTGCTACCTCCATTCTGTCTTCTCATTCCATGCTCCAATCTTATTGCAGCCACCCCATAAACCTGTCTTCTGCCCCCAGACCTGTGTGCATCATTCCTGAGCACCGACAGGCAGGCATGCAACTCTCTCTCTCTCTCGCTCTCTTTGAACTGCATGCCTTAACTAACTGATCAAAGTATTTCCTATACCTTATAATAAATCTAAAAAACAAAATCATGCTGCAATAAGGTCTTATAATACGTGATGCAATATGTAATCAAAGCCTAAGTATTTAGGTCTACAGTCCCCTTTTTTACTCACCAGAGCACATTTTACAATTGATGAAGCATAACAGCTTGAGATGGCTGTGGCTCCAGTGCTGCTTTTGCTTTATATTGGAGCAAAATTCTAGTGCCAGTAAGTTACTGTTTGCTGAGTGGTCTAATACCACAGTCTCCTGGAGAAAGAGAGAGGTTTTTCTCTTCCTGCAAGTGATCTCTGTATTTTTTTGATGTGCAATGACCTCCAAATGAGAATAATAAAAGAAAAGGAATTGTCCAGCTGAGACTGGATGGGAGATGGATGTCACAGGAATATACAAGAGTGTTGGGACATATTTTATAAACACATGTATTCCACCATTGAAATGTGTGTACCCTATGAACCAACAACTAAGGATGAGTGGTGGACCCTGAAGTTAGGGAGATTAACAACTCTAAAGAGAAATTTATGGCTAATGTGTAAGAGAAATCTTAGTAAGAAAAATAAAAGTAAATATCTTAAAAGTAGGAGTCACTTTAGGTGTTTATTAAGGCAAATTAGAAAAAAACAAAAGCTCTATATAGGCATTTAAGAAGCTGTAAAAAAGATTCTAACAGTTCTATGTTTGATTAGGAATGACAAATTGATCAGACTATTTTTGCAGAATTTTTTCAGCATTAATTAAGACTATTATATCTAATAAGATATATTTTCTTGAACATTTAGACCCATGTTCTATTATTACCATCAATATGGTGAATAATGCACTAAAAGGTAACCCCCCCCCCCATGGCAGCTAGACCAAATGGATTAAATCGGTTCTTCCTGTCCAAAACTGTCCATTCTATTAATGGATGTGCTCAGTGGCTATTTCAACAGACTTTACAAACAGGATTTGTTCCTGCATTATGAAGGTCAATATTTGTAATTCTAATATCACATGGAGGTACTATAAGTAAAGTAGGTAATTATCAGCCAATAACATGTATTACTGGCAAATGCTTTGAACAAATATGTAATATATTGATGACAGAGAAATTAAAGACAGATCTAGATATTTACCTACATGGTTTCATGAGGGGAGATCATGGATATCTAATTTAATAAATTTTTTAACAGACTATATGGAAAGCAGATGTGGTATATTTGGACCTCTCCAAGGCTTTTGATTCTATTTTGTTTATTTATTTTATTTGTCCTTTGTTGACTGGGTTAGTTCTACTATGCTAGTAGTCTCTTTTCAGGGGAGACCTGAGGTGGTATTCACACTACTAGGGGAAATTTTTTTAGGGCAACATACCTCTCAACCTCTTGGAGCAAGAATCTGGAGAAAGCCATAACTGAAAGTGGGACAAAGACCCAAAAATAGGGACAATTTTTAAGTATTGGTCTTACAAACTTACAAAGTTGATAGAATAACAGGTTTTGCATTAGTATGAATTTTCTGAAGGGTATGAAGTCTGACATTGAAATGTCTGTAATTATTTTTTAACTTCAGTCTTTAATGAGTTGCCACTAATTTGACAGAAAGCCACAATTTTATGAAAAACAAACTTAAAATATGAGGCAAAAGTCCGGACATTCTGTACAGTTGAGAGGTATACAGGGCATTGGGGAAACTTCCCCTACTGTTTTAGATAGGTGCCATGGGATCTTACCACTAACTCAGCAGATGGTACCTTGGTTTAATGTCTCATCTGAAGGATGACACACTCAATAGTGCAGCATCAGCAATTAATCTATCTGGTGTGGGAACAGAACTGACAACCTTCTACACCAAAGGCGAGTGTGTTACCCATTGCATCACTGACATCATGTATAAAATCAGTGTAACTGGGTACATTACTGGGTGGATAGAAAACTGGCTAACGAACAGAAATTTTAGAGTTAAGATTGGAGTTTCCTCAGACATGACTTCCTCGGTCTCAAGGGTCAGTGTTAAGACCAATCTCATTTACACTGTTCATGTCTGAGTTTCCAGTTTATAACAACATAAGTGTAACCTAATTTTCAGATGATACCAAAACTGGAGCAACAGTAAACACAGCAAAGATCAGTCTAAAATACAGACATATGTAGATGACCTTTATTAATGGTCACAAATGAACCATATGGAATTTAATAGCAGTAAAAAAAGTGTGTTGCATTTTGGTATTAATAATAACCCATATAGTATTAATAAGGTCATTTAAGATGGACTCGAATCCACACAGTAGTAAAAACAAAAAACTGAAACCCAACTGTTGTGAAAGGAACAGTAATCAGCAGTTCTTGCAATTCTTTATTCCATATAGTAAAAGGTTTAAAACAGTTAAGCACTTTTGTTCCAATAACAATTAACGGAACTTCTTCAGAACTGCTTTACAATGGTTAGACTATGATTTAAATACATGTATTAAGTGATCACATGATAAAATGTAACATCTGACATTCATTGAAACCTATACTTAATATCTAATTATTGGGCATCATAATATTTCAATTTTAAAATTGGATATACTGAGCAACACTCATTCAACCCTTGGAAATTCATTGCATTTAATGTAATTTGCCATTTTAATTCACATTTCAACAAATGTTCTTCCATTATATACCCCAAGGGTCATTGTTAACGTGTTCTACCACTACAAACCCAAATTTGTGTGAGTCATACTCACTAATGTGTTTAAATAAAGCATTTGCATTTTTGCCTTTCCTAATAATTTGGATATTGAACTTTCAAAAGATATGGACAACAGCAAATTTAGTTCAAATGTCTATAGGAAACCAACTTTTTCAAACACATACCTTTATTATAATAGCTGGCATCCTAAATATCAAAAACTTCAGTGGTAAAAGGGCAGTTTGTGTGCCTAGCCAAGATCATTTCTAATAAGGATACTTTCCAGTGTGAGTGTGATGTTTTGGTTAATATGTTTTATAAGCGAGGATATCCTATGAACTTCATTAATGTCAGGGAAGAAATTTTAATAAAAAGATCCAATGGGTTTTATTTACTAATACTGAATAATAATCCAAAGGGGTGTGACATTGCAGCCAGAGTTCAGGTAAATAATGAGCTCAAATCTATCATATGTCATGACTTACACACTGGACAGTAAGTCCATTGTTAATTGTATATACAAAAACTAGAATCTTTTTAGATTAGATGGTTCATTTTTAAAATTTGTAGGGAGAATCTGTCTATTACTTACAGGAAGAACAATTCTTTTAAAAACTATTTAGAGTTTAAGTCACTGACTAATAGTGAGAATAGAAGACGAACCTATGGCATGACAAGATGTGGAAGTTGTTCACAATGTTCTAATGTATTAGTTACAGATAAAATTTACATAAGAGGGGAATCTTATGCTTTTAGGGGTCATTTTTCCTGTCATTCAAATCAAGTAGGGTACACAGCAGTCTGTAATTCTTGCCCAGCCTTTTATATCGGCAGGACATCAAGAAAATTAAAAGAGAGAATTTACAACTACATGTCAGATATTAGGAAAGGCAAAAACACAGATGCTTTATTTCAACAGATTAGTATGACACACACAAATTAAGGTTTGTGGTTGTAGAACAAGTTAGCAATGACCCTCAAGGTTATATAATGGAAGAAAATTTGTTGAAACGTGAATTAAAATGGCAAATTAAATTCAATGCCATGAATTTCCAAGGGTTGAATGAGTGTCGTTCAGTATATCCAATTTTAAAATTGAAATATTATGATGCCCAATAATTAGATATTAGGTATAGGTTTTAATGATTGTCAGATGTTGAATTTTATCATATGACTTAATATTATCATATGATCACTTAATACATGTATTTAAATCACAATCTAACCATTGTAAAGCAGTTCTGAAGCAGTTCCATTAATTGTTATTGTAATGAAAACGCTTAATTGTTTTTTTAATATTTTATTATATGGAATAAAGAATTGCAAGAAGTACTGCTGGTTACTGTTCCTTCCACAATAGTTGTTTTTCAGTTTTTCTGTTAAAATAGAGTACAAAAGATTATGTACTTTGATATCTCAGTAGACGGCACACCTAAATATGATTGTAATGTTTCTATGGTAATTGAGAATTGTTATTCTGCAATTAAATATCTCTTACATAGTGCGGTTAGTAGGTATGAAAGGGTCCTTATTCCCATCTACAAGGCTGTGTTGAGACCAGCAGTTCAATACTGCTTGGCAGCATGTGTCTGCAGCTGAGCCTATTTGTGTAGGCTTCAAAAGCTTCAAAAAATTAGACTGTCATAAAGTTCAAGTGTGGTCCCTGGATGGCAAACAAATCACTTGTAGATCTCCAAACAACGAATCAAGAATCCAGAATTTGAACAAAAGAGTTTAATTCCAGTAAGCGCTTTCACCCTGAGGCTTCTTCAGACTTTTACAAAAACAACTGCTAAACAAGTTTAAAAAACCTCAGAGCTCTGTTGGTTGGTCGAGCTCAAACCAATCAATGTGCATTAATAAAATCATCATCACATGAATATTAAACATGTCAAAAAACTTTCACATAAACTGTGAATCAAATGCATCAAGTATATCATAGGGTGAAAATGCACAATGTTAAAAACACATAAACAAACATAGTTTAAATCAACAATAAAAGGCATCATTCAAATCAACACTAAAAACTCCTACAGAGGTGAAAACATTCATATATAGTTCATAACATCCCTCCCCATAGCCGCTAATCATGCATTAGAAACTTATCAAAACAAGTACATACAACGGCGATCAACCGTCCCATTCATAACAAGGATATATACAGGCTGGCGAAACGCCAAGCAGGTAGGACAAATAGATCAAACACGCGAGCACTGCAGCATGTGTTTAGAAACCTTAAAAACATCAAGTCAACGACCTCAAATACGTTGTTGCATAAACCAGCTCAACTGAGCTATTCAAAAAATCCATTCTAATCAAGGGCGCTTACCAGGTGGACATCGTAAATATGTCAGCGCCTACAGTCCATAGGATGTTAAAAATATTACTAAAACAAAGGCATAGTGTAATATAGACTAGCAACAAACAGAACGCTTCTTAACTCTGAATGTATATCCATCGCTATGCATCGTCACAAGAGTACGACGAACACTACATAACTGATGCCTTAACAGAAACCATCAGTAGGTGGCGATCAAGCCTAAAAATTAGGCTGTAAAGTAAATTCATATAGCATACAAACTCTTGAGGTCCAAAAATAAAAAACCAATGCATGTTCTCACTACACATTGAATGAAATATCGTGGCTCATATAAATTCAAACAAAAAAACCACATACTCCAACATAGAACAGGCTGATATCTAAAAGATACATATCAATACAGCACAAATCAAATAGACATAATATATCAAGCAAGTATGCAGTAATATACTATACGAATATAGCAAAACATAGACCTATAGGTCTCTAATAGGCAACTATTAACAGGGTGTTGGAACAGAAGAATGAACATATCCCCCATAATATAAGAATAAGGAAAGAAAAAGAAAAGAAAGGGAAAGGGAGAAATAGGGGGGGGGGGAGGGAAGGGGGAAAAGGTGGAAAAATGGAGGGGAAGAGGGGAGAAAGGGGGAAAAGAGGGAAAAAGGTGAGGGGGAAAAAAGAAAGTGGAAAAAAAGGACAAAAACCAACAAGGAAAAACAAATCATTATTTAGGTCTACAAGGTCTCCTCTTTTTCAAGATGGGTCTAATCTGGACCTTATCGTTCAATCCAGGTGCTCTATCGGCTCTGCACCTAATGATCCACTTGAGCTCATTCTCTAAGGTTAAATTCACCAAATCCCCTCCTCTTACATTGCTAGACAAAGTTTGGAGAACACAGAAAACAAACTTGTGTTCCATACCAAGTGTCAAAATATGCTTGGCTAAAGCATTCTGAGTGGACCCAACACGAATATGATATATATGTTCTCTGATCCGTTCTCTAAAGGACCTGTTGGTTTTTCCTATGTAAAAGGAGGGACATACAGTGCACCTTGCCAAGTATATCACATTAACGCTGCCACAGTCTGTTCTAGTGCATAGCTTGAACTCATATTTAGTTAGAGGGTGTATAAAGGTCATTCTAGTATCTATATGTATGCATTGATTACAATTGCCGCATGATACAGTATTAAATGAAGAATTATAAACATTAGCTAAAGGTCTAGATACCCTAGGGTTACATAAAAGTCTCCTCAAATTCGGTTTATTCCTAAATACTACTTTAGGTGTAGGGCCTACTATTGGCCCAATTTTATCATCTAATAATAAAATTCCCCAGTGTTTCTCCAAAATATCCCTTATGAAACCCGAATCTCTGGTGTAAAACATGGTAATACGGGCAATATCATTGAACTTGTCAACTATAGGATTGCTCATTTCTAGAGGTTCTAGAAAGTATGGTCTGGCTCTATCTAGTCTCATCCCATCAACCTCCTTGAGCTGTTGATCAAACTTGCACATTTCATATCCCCTGGCCTTAAAGCTCTCTCTTAATAAATTAACTTCATCACGGTAACCTTCCTTGGATGCATTAAGTCGAGAGGCTCTCATAATCTGCCCTTTCATTACGTTATCAAAAACGTATCTAGGATGCATACTACCCCTACATAGAAAGGTGTTCTTATGACAAGGCTTACGATGTATGGACGTATTAAGAAGACCATTGTCTAGTCTATTAATGTTAACATCTAGGTACGATATTTGATCGTGAATATGTCAGTGTAAACTTAAGGAAAGATGTAGACGTGTTGATGTACTCATAGCATGCCAGTAAACTTTCCTCATCGCCTAACCAAATCATAAAAAGGTCATCCACGAAACGCCTATATATCCCAATATGTTCCATCAAGCGTTCATTCCCTAGTATGAATTCCTCTTCCCACCTGGCCATGACGAGATTGGCGTAGCTATTGGCACAAGACGTGCCCATAGCTACGCCATCTCTCTGGAGGTAAAGGTCATCGCCAAACAAAAAGAAGTTGGATTCCAGAATAGTTTCCAAGAATAGTGCTAAGATGTCAATTCTATCAGAGCCATAACTAGATTTTCGACGTAAGTAGTCTGAAATATTAGCCACACCCAAATCATTGGGTATCATGGTAAATAAACTAACCACGTCAAGTGTCACTAGAAAATATTCTTGTCCTTCTCCCAACTGTCTCGAATGTTCATATAGCTCTAACAGAAACTGTTTACTATCCCTCAGAATAATAGGATTCATATCAACCAGGGGGCGCAAATAATACTCAACATATATAGATATGGGTTCAGTGGCCCAACCTTCACCGCCACTATGGGCCGCGTGGGAGGTCTTTCTAAAGTTTTATGTAGTGTGGGAAGGCCCTGGATGATGGGTATACGGGGATTCCTCACCATAAGATATTCATAAGTCACATCATCTATCAACTTATTCAACAATAAGTCATCAAGCATATCATATATCTTAAACACTCTATAGGTGACGTCACTCATAGTGGCTCTTGCATAAAATTTGGAGTCACTCAGCATCTCATTCATCCATTCACAATAATCTTGTAAATTCATGATAACAATCGAGCCACCCTTATCTGCAGGGCGAAACGCCAAGGTGTTATCAGATTTGAGAAACTCCAGGGCCTGTTTCTGTTTATAACTCAGGTTATGCTTAAAGGTTAAACTCTTGTTACCTTCATAAAAACTGTAGATATCATTCTCAACCAACTTAGAGAACGTATCAATCAGGGGGTGTAGCTGAGGGACATATACACTAGTAGGTTTAAAACGAGGAGCATTATTCACAGTTTCTGAAAAACCAAAATCAACTCTAAGTTGTAGGTTCCTGACGAACATTTTAGTATCCACTATAGAATCTACCAAGTTGCCTCTAGAACTAGGGATAAAACTAAGGCCTTTTTCCAATACCTGTTTCTCATAATTGGTAAGTACTCTGTGTGAAATATTAAATATTAATGATTCATGGTTCTTTCCCACATTTTCTTCAGGGTCGGTCCTTGTTGTTGGTCCCCCCCCGACCCCTTCCTCTTCTGCCTCCCTCTGCTGGCAGAGCGTTGTCGACCTATATAGGGATTTTGGGCTATGGGGAAAGGGATACCAGCCTTAGCTCCTAAGTTATCATATGAAGTGGATGGAGTCATACAGCTGTCAATTTTCCTACGTACCACTGGATAATTAACAGTATCAGGAGCACTATTCTTATCCCTATGCTTATCTAGGTGGCCACTACTCGTACTTTTATTATTACTAACAGTAGGAGTGGTGTTTAATACATGACTACTACCAGTTACAGAATCAATACTGTTAATACCAGATTCTAGTCTGTTCACATTACCATCCTGCACCATTGCATTAATATTACTATTAGCAGATGTATCCCCCACTGGAGTGGGGTATGTATTGTTAGGATGTCTCACAGACCACTCATTTCTCAACTCGGCAGTTTGTCTAGGCCAAGTAAAGACATTACAGTTATTAAAGTCTCTTAAGTCCCTTAATATCTTGTTCTTCTTCTGTTCAAGAAGGCGTTTTTCAAACAACAAAACATTGTCCAGGACTCTCTCAAGTCTTGAGTCAAGTAAGTCACATGAATAGTTCACTGAAAGTTTGTCAAATAAATCATTCACCTGTTCTCTCAAGGCATTCTCTTCTGGGCCAAAAAAGTCAATCAACAATTTCATATAACTGAAGCTCAATTCTAAATTGAGCTTCTGCCAACGACATAATAATTCCGGGTATCTATTACCTGTGGTAGGCATCTTTAAAATTCTGAGGCCCCTTGGCACGATCTTCTTGGCTAAGCAGGCCTCAAAATGTTGTCGCTGGAGTTGAAGCTTCTTTAATTTTATCAAGTCAGTCTCTAGTTGAGTTAGGTCATCCGTCAAGTTTACAACATTTACACCATCATCACTGGTTGCACCATGTTCTAGTGCTGGTGCATAGTCTAATAAAGGATTCTCCTTACCGATAACACAAGCATGAAACCTTTCGGTCCTCTGTGTAGAGTTGTTTAAAACAACAGGCACATATGGTAATTCAACGTTCTGAACAGAACTTTCAGCCATCCTCCTATGCTTGTGTGTAAAAAGTAGACGAATAACAAACAACAAAAGCAGCACACACAGCAAACGGAGTATGGGACTCACACAGGATAAAAAAGTAAGTAACAAGACTGTCATAAAGTTCAAGTGTGGTCCCTGGATGGCAAACAAATCACTTGTAGATCTCCAAACAACGAATCAAGAATCCAGAATTTGAACAAAAGAGTTTAATTCCAGTAAGCGCTTTCACCCTGAGGCTTCTTCAGACTTTTACAAAAACAACTGCTAAACAAGTTTAAAAAACCTCAGAGCTCTGTTGGTTGGTCGAGCTCAAACCAATCAATGTGCATTAATAAAATCATCATCACATGAATATTAAACATGTCAAAAAACTTTCACATAAACTGTGAATCAAATGCATCAAGTATATCATAGGGTGAAAATGCACAATGTTAAAAACACATAAACAAACATAGTTTAAATCAACAATAAAAGGCATCATTAAAATCAACACTAAAAACTCCTACAGAGGTGAAAACATTCATATATAGTTCATAACATCCCTCCCCATAGCCGCTAATCATGCATTAGAAACTTATCAAAACAAGTACATACAACGGCGATCAACCGTCCCATTCATAACAAGGATATATACAGGCTGGCGAAACGCCAAGCAGGTAGGACAAATAGATCAAACACGAGCACTGCAGCATGTGTTTAGAAACCTTAAAACATCAAGTCAACGACCTCAAATACGTTGTTGCATAAACCAGCTCAACTGAGCTATTCAAAAAATCCATTCTAATCAAGGGCGCTTACCAGGTGGACATCGTAAATATGTCAGCGCCTACAGTCCATAGGATGTTAAAAATATTACTAAAACAAAGGCATAGTGTAATATAGACTAGCAACAAACAGAACGCTTCTTAACTCTGAATGTATATCCATCGCTATGCATCGTCACAAGAGTACGACGAACACTACATAACTGATGCCTTAACAGAAACCATCAGTAGGTGTAGGTTTCTAAACACATGCTGCAGTGCTCGCGTGTTTGATCTATTTGTCCTACCTGCTTGGCGTTTCGCCAGCCTGTATATATCCTTGTTATGAATGGGATGGTTGATCGCCGTTGTATGTACTTGTTTTGATAAGTTTCTAATGCATGATTAGCGGCTATGGGGAGGGATGTTATGAACTATATATGAATGTTTTCACCTCTGTAGGAGTTTTTAGTGTTGATTTTAATGATGCCTTTTATTGTTGAATTAAACTATGTTTGTTTATGTATTTTTAACATTGTGCATTTTCACCCTATGATATACTTGATGCATTTGATTCACAGTTTATGTGAAAGTTTTTTGACATGTTTAATATTCATGTGATGATGATTTTATTAATGCACATTGATTGGTTTGAGCTCGACCAACCAACAGAGCTCTGAGGTTTTTTAAACTTGTTTAGCAGTTGTTTTTGTAAAAGTCTGAAGAAGCCTCAGGGTGAAAGCGCTTACTGGAATTAAACTCTTTTGTTCAAATTCTGGATTCTTGATTCGTTGTTTGGAGATCTACAAGTGATTTGTTTGCCATCCAGGGACCACACTTGAACTTTATGACAGTCTTGTTACTTACTTTTTTATCCTGTGTGAGTCCCATACTCCGTTTGCTGTGTGTGCTGCTTTTGTTGTTTGTTATTCGCCTACTTTTACACACAAGCATAGGAGGATGGCTGAAAGTTCTGTTCAGAACGTTGAATTACCATATGTGCCTGTTGTTTTAAACAACTCTACACAGAGGACCGAAAGGTTTCATGCTTGTGTTATCGGTAAGGAGAATCCTTTATTAGACTATGCACCAGCACTAGAACATGGTGCAACCAGTGATGATGGTGTAAATGTTGTAAACTTGACGGATGACCTAACTCAACTAGAGACTGACTTGATAAAATTAAAGAAGCTTCAACTCCAGCGACAACATTTTGAGGCCTGCTTAGCCAAGAAGATCGTGCCAAGGGGCCTCAGAATTTTAAAGATGCCTACCACAGGTAATAGATACCCGGAATTATTATAACAGCAGAAGCTCAATTTAGAATTGAGCTTCAGTTATATGAAATTGTTGATTGACTTTTGGCCCAGAAGAGAATGCCTTGAGAGAACAGGTGAATGATTTATTTGACAAACTTTCAGTGAACTATTCATGTGACTTACTTGACTCAAGACTTGAGAGAGTCCTGGACAATGTTTTGTTGTTTGAAAACGCCTTCTTGAACAGAAGAAGAACAAGATATTAAGGGACTTAAGAGACTTTAATAACTGTAATGTCTTTACTTGGCCTAGACAAACTGCCGAGTTGAGAAATGAGTGGTCTGTGAGACATCCTAACAATACATACCCCACTCCAGTGGGGGATACATCTGCTAATAGTAATATTAATGCAATGGTGCAGGATGGTAATGTGAACAGACTAGAATCTGGTATTAACAGTATTGATTCTGTAACTGGTAGTAGTCATGTATTAAACACCACTCCTACTGTTAGTAATAATAAAAGTACGAGTAGTGGCCACCTAGATAAGCATAAGGATAAGAATAGTGCTCCTGATACTGTTAATTATCCAGTGGTACGTAGGAAAATTGACAGCTGTATGACTCCATCCACTTCATATGATAACTTAGGAGCTAAGGCTGGTATCCCTTTCCCCATAGCCCAAAATCCCTATATAGGTCGACAACGCTCTGCCAGCAGAGGGAGGCAGAAGAGGAAGGGGTCGGGGGGGGACCAACAACAAGGACCGACCCTGAAGAAAATGTGGGAAAGAACCATGAATCATTAATATTTAATATTTCACACAGAGTACTTACCAATTATGAGAAACAGGTATTGGAAAAAGGCCTTAGTTTTATCCCTAGTTCTAGAGGCAACTTGGTAGATTCTATAGTGGATACTAAAATGTTCGTCAGGAACCTACAACTTAGAGTTGATTTTGGTTTTTCAGAAACTGTGAATAATGCTCCTCGTTTTAAACCTACTAGTGTATATGTCCCTCAGCTACACCCCCTGATTGATACGTTCTCTAAGTTGGTTGAGAATGATATCTACAGTTTTTATGAAGGTAACAAGAGTTTAACCTTTAAGCATAACCTGAGTTATAAACAGAAACAGGCCCTGAGTTTCTCAAATCTGATAACACCTTGGCTTCGCCCTGCAGATAAGGGTGGCTCGATTGTTATCATGAATTTACAAGATTATTGTGAATGGATGAATGAGATGCTGAGTGACTCCAAATTTTATGCAAGAGCCACTATGAGTGACGTCACCTATAGAGTGTTTAAGATATATGATATGCTTGATGACTTATTGTTGAATAAGTTGATAGATGATGTGACTTATGAATATCTTATGGTGAGGAATCCCGATACCCATCATCCAGGGCCTTCCCAAAGTTCATAAATCTTTAGAAAACCTCTGATGCGGCCCATAGTGGCCGGTGAAGGTTGGGCCACTGAACCCATATCTATATATGTTGAGTATTATTTGCGCCCCCTGGTTGATATGAATCCTATTATTCTGAGGGATAGTAAACAGTTTCTGTTAGAGCTATATGAACATTCGAGACAGTTGGGAGAAGGACAAGAATATTTTCTAGTGACATTTGACGTGGTTAGCTTATTTACCATGATACCGAATGATTTGGGTGTGGCTAATATTTTAGACTACTTACGTCGAAAATCTAGTTATGGCTCTGATAGAATTGACATCTTAGCACTATTCTTGGAAACTATTCTGGAATCCAACTTCTTTTGTTTGGCGATGACCTTTACCTCCAGAGATGGCGTAGCTATGGGCACGCCTTGTGCCAATAGCTACGCCAATCTCGCCATGGCCAGGTGGGAAGAGGAATTCATACTAGGGAATGAACGCTTGATGGAACATATTGGGATATATAGGCGTTTCGGATGACCTTTTATGATTTGGTTAGGCGATGAGGAAAGTTTACTGGCATGCTATGAGTACATCAACACGCCTACATCTTTCCTTAAGTTTACACTGACATATTCACGCCGATCAAATATCGCATCTAGATGTTAACATTAATAGACTAGACAATGGTCTTCTTAATACGCCCATACATCGTAAGCCTTGTCATAAGAACACCTTTCTATGTAGGGGTAGTATGCATCCTAGATACGCTTTTGATAACGAATGAAAGGGCAGATTATGAGAGCCTCGACTTAATGCATCCAAGGAAGGTTACCGTGATGAAGTTAATTTATTAAGAGAGAGCTTTAAGGCCAGGGATATGAAATGTGCAAGTTTGATCAACAGCTCAAGGAGGTTGATGGGATGAGACTAGATAGAGCCAGACCATACTTTCTAGAACCTCTAGAAATGAGCAATCCTATAGTTGACAAGTTCAATGATATTGCCCGTATTACCATGTTTTACACCAGAGATTCGGGTTTCATAAGGGATATTTTGGAGAAACACTGGGGAATTTTATTATTAGATGATAAAATTGGGCCAATAGTAGGCCCTACACCTAAAGTAGTATTTAGGAATAAACCGAATTTGAGGAGACTTTTATGTAACCCTAGGGTATCTAGACCTTTAGCTAATGTTTATAATTCTTCATTTAATACTGTATCATGCGGCAATTGTAATCAATGCATACATATAGATACTAGAATGACCTTTATACACCCTCTAACTAAATATGAGTTCAAGCTATGCACTAGAACAGACTGTGGCAGCGTTAATGTGATATACTTGGCAAGGTGCACTGTATGTCCCTCCTTTACATAGGAAAACCAACAGGTCCTTTAGAGAACGGATCAGAGAACATATATATCATATTCGTGTTGGGTCCACTCAGAATGCTTTAGCCAAGCATATTTTGACACTTGGTATGGAACACAAGTTTGTTTTCTGTGTTCTCCAAACTTTGTCTAGCAATGTAAGAGGAGGGGATTTGGTGAATTTAACCTTAGAGAATGAGCTCAAGTGGATCATTAGGTGCAGAGCCGATAGAGCACCTGGATTGAACGATAAGGTCCAGATTAGACCCATCTTGAAAAAGAGGAGACCTTGTAGACCTAAATAATGATTTGTTTTTCCTTGTTGGTTTTTGTCCTTTTTTTCCACTTTCTTTTTTCCTCCTCACCTTTTTCCCTCTTTTCCCCCTTTCTCCCCTCTTCCCCTCCATTTTTCCACCTTTTCCCTTCCTCCCCTATTTCTCCCTTTCTTTTCTTTTTCTTTCCTTATTCTTATATTATGGGGGATATGTTCATTCTTCTGTTCCAACACTCTGTTAATAGTTGCCTATTAGAGACCTATAGGTCTATGTTTTGCTATATTCGTATAGTATATTACTGCATACTTGCTTGATATATTATGTCTATTTGATTTGTGCTGTATTGATATGTTTCTTTTAGATATCAGCCCTCCCCTATTTCTCCCTTTCCCTTTCTTTTCTTTTTCTTTCCTTATTCTTATATTATGGGGGATATGTTCATTCTTCTGTTCCAACACCCTGTTAATAGTTGCCTATTAGAGACCTATAGGTCTATGTTTTGCTATATTCGTATAGTATATTACTGCATACTTGCTTGATATATTATGTCTATTTGATTTGTGCTGTATTGATATGTATCTTTTAGATATCAGCCTGTTCTATGTTGGAGTATGTGGTTTTTTTGTTTGAATTTATATGAGCCACGATATTTCATTCAATGTGTAGTGAGAACATGCATTGGTTTTTTATTTTTGGACCTCAAGAGTTTGTATGCTATATGAATTTACTTTACAGCCTAATTTTTAGGCTTGATCGCCACCTACTGATGGTTTCTGTTAAGGCATCAGTTATGTAGTGTTCGTCGTACTCTTGTGACGACGATACGCAACGTGGATATACATTCAGAGTTAAGAAGCGTTCTGTTTGTTGCTAGTCTATATTACACTATGCCTTTGTTTTAGTAATATTTTTAACATCCTATGGACTGTAGGCGCTGACATATTTACGATGTCCACCTGGTAAGCGCCCTTGATTAGAATGGATTTTTTGAATAGCTCAGTTGAGCTGGTTTATGCAACAACGTATTTGAGGTCGTTGACTTGATGTTTTTAAGGTTTCTAAACACATGCTGCAGTGCTCAAGTGTTTGATCTATTTGTCCTACCTGCTTGGCGTTCGCCAGCCTGTATATATCCTTGTTATGAATGGGACGGTTGATCGCCGTTGTATGTACTTGTTTTGATAAGTTTCTAATGCATGATTAGCGGCTATGGGGAGGGATGTTATGAACTATATATGAATGTTTTCACCTCTGTAGGAGTTTTTAGTGTTGATTTTAATGATGCCTTTTATTGTTGATTTAAACTATGTTTGTTTATGTGTTTTTAACATTGTGCATTTTCACCCTATGATATACTTGATGCATTTGATTCACAGTTTATGTGAAAGTTTTTTGACATGTTTAATATTCATGTGATGATGATTTTATTAATGCACATTGATTGGTTTGAGCTCGACCAACCAACAGAGCTCTGAGGTTTTTTAAACTTGTTTAGCAGTTGTTTTTGTAAAAGTCTGAAGAAGCCTCAGGGTGAAAGCGCTTACTGGAATTAAACTCTTTTGTTCAAATTCTGGATTCTTGATTCGTTGTTTGGAGATCTACAAGTGATTTGTTTGCCATCCAGGGACCACACTTGAACTTTATGACAGTCTTGTTACTTACTTTTTTATCCTGTGTGAGTCCCATACTCCGTTTGCTGTGTGTGCTGCTTTTGTTGTTTGTTATGCTTCAAAAAATTACACAAGACAGATTAGCTGTGTGAGTTATTTGAGTTATGAGGATAGTTTGGAAAGGCTTTATGTGTATCCATTTCCTTATTGAGTACTTAGAGATGATTTGACTTTAATATACAAATGCTGTAATAAGAGTGTTTTAGCAGCTGTCCTCAGAAATAAGGTATCTTTCATTAGGAGCAAGAAATAATAGTTTATTAGTGCACAATTTTGTTTATAATACAGCTTTGGGTAGTAGGACATTTCATGGTAGATCTAGACAAATTTGGGATTAACTTCTATTAGGTGTCAGGATGGCATTAAATATTGAAATATTTTAAAGTGTTGTGGATAGATGGTTTGGAAACGGAGTATATAATTATTCAGTGATTTTGGGCAAACTCATATAAAGTCTCTTCAGAGGATAAGAGTTTGACATCCATAAACAATGAAAAATAAAGGAGTGTCAGGGTACAACGAGGCAAGCTCCTTGCAGAAAATGCTGTTTTCACTGTGTAATATGACAAGCTCATGTACATGTTGTTTGAGCATGTGTGCACTCGAACTGTCATTTAGAAGTCCTTGTTGCTATAGTTGTGATACAAGCTAATGTGTTTCAAGGAGACATAGTCGATCATCAATCCATGTATTTCTACCAAATGTATTATTTATTTGGTGCCATTTATTTACTGGGAAACAAAAGCTCCATTATACAGGTATCATGGACATCGGTTGCCTTGTTTCATCATTTACAGTCAGTTTCATTCACTAACAACAGTTACATCATTCTGAGATCCTTGGTGTCGGTTACCTCATTTACAAACAGTTTTGATTAAAAATGACAGTTACTTGGGTTGCATGGAATAAGTGTTTTTTAAAATTCTGGGAGGTATATGCAGTGCAATATCATCAGTATGCATAGATTAATAGGTTTTATGTAACAATATTTGTTGCTATTATACTTGTTATAAATACTTATTAAAAACCTAGGAAATGGGAAGTTAAGATAAAGAAAGGAAGCAGAGGACGAGGCACAAGGAAGATAAAGGAGATGAGATGAGGTTATAGAGGAGGGTAGAGTGTTGATAGTAATACATTACATTTTGTGTGGCAGAGAGTTATGGCACAAATTCATACAGCTATATTAGTACCAGTTTAACCAGGGGTGGTGCAGGTGCAGAGCCATTTACCTGTCAGGTGTTGCTTCAGATGGCATTTAAAGTATTTCAGGTTGCAGACTGTTCCTAGGTGGATGGTATTCCAGCTATCAGCAATGCAGTGAGAATACAGAGAATATCCTGCATTATTGTTAGGCTTAGTTATGAATAGTAAGGATTTGTCAGTGGAGCATAGAGATCTCTTAGTACCATAAGGTTGAATTATGGAATCAAGAAATGGGGATTTTTCAGGGTTGTGTAGTATAGGATCATAGAATCATAGGAGATTAGTAGGCTATCAACCAGGAGGTCATTTTAAGCCTAGCCGTTTCAACCGTTTCAACCCAATGTAATAGTGTAGAGGTACTAGTCAGTACCCAAGATTGCATTTAGTGATGGCTGCCCATGTCCAGGAGGGTTATGGGTGCTATCCCCTGTAAGAATTTACAGTGCCCCATCCACTCATCCATGTTCCTCTTGAACAGTGTCATAGAGGTGCTCTGTTCACATGAATTGGTAGCCTGTTCTAAAGACTTCGCAGTTGCTGGGAGAAAAATCTGTCCTTCCAGCATATCCTATTTAAGATGCAGGCCATATTTAAGTCCCTGGAACAGGTAGTCCTAGACCCATTTGATTTGTGGATATGCAGTAAGTTCATTAAGTTTGGGTCTTGGGTTGCTCTGCAGGCCAGGCATAAGTCTCCTCTAAGAAGCATATATGATATGGAATATAGTGACAGGGACTTTAGTTGGTCTGTGTAAGGCATGTGCTGGAGGCCCTTGATCTTCTTTATTAAAAACCTCTGAGGTCTCTCTAATTGCTGTTGGTGTTTAGTATGGTACATATTGAATGGGGCATTATACTCACTTATGGGCCAAATAAGTGCCGAATATAGGGGAGTATAACTTCTTTTGTTCTTGAGGCGATGCCTTTACTAATAAAGTAAGCTACGTGGAAAGCTTTTTTTACAATGGTAGATATGTGGAGGTTGAATTTAAGGTCGCAGTCAACCTGTGATCTCAGGTCCCTTACCACTTTATGGGTAGTTAGGGTATTGTTATTGATTTAATAGTGTGAAGGGACATTGTTTGTGCTGAAGGGAATGATGATGCATTTCTTTGCATTCAGTTTAAGACCGTGACTAATACACCAGTTCTTGGTCTGTGTGAGACAATCCTGGAGTATACTGACCTCATTTGGGGATTCAGTGATTGCACCTAGTTTGCAGTCATCTGCAAATTGTTCAGCCACAACCCTTTAGTTTTGACCTGACCTTCTGAGACGTATATATCAAACAGCAGGGGGCCCAACACTGACCCCTGTGGCACCCTGCTAGTAACATGTCTGTTGGTGGATGTGGAGTCACCCACTTTGATAGTGTGTGTCTGGTTTGTGAGACAGTTGGCAACCTATCTTACAAAGAAGGGGTTTACATTCAGTTTCCTAAGTTTATTGGTAATGCCTGAATGTTGGATTGTGTTGAAAACCTTTGTCAAGTCAAGGTATGATGTTTACATAGGTTTGTCCTCATCAATGGCTCTGGTCACACTTTCAAAGAAATCCACCATATTTAACAGGCAGGATCTGCCCTTCACAAAGTCAAATTGGGTAGGATCCAGGGTTTGGAGGTCACCTATGTCTTTATTTATGAGGTCCATGAAGATACATTCAATGGCTTTACAGATGAGGCTGGACGCCGCAGGAACAAAGCCTGTGGTTAGGCTGTGATTGAAAAAGGTACTTAGTGGTGATGCTAGTTCATATTTTATCCTGTTTAGAAGACAGCCTGGGATGTCATCTGATCCCATACAGGCCATGGTCTTTCCCTTGGACAGGACTTTGAGGACCTGCTGTTCAGATATGTAAGGTAGGGGGAGATTGGGGGAAGGTTTGTTATAAGTTAGGAGGGGATAAGGGAGTGAAATTTTCACCACCAGTAGTTTGAAGTCTGTAATTAATTGTGAGTACAATAAAGAATAATTTTGTTTGAGCTCATTTAGTCATTTTAAAGACAGTAATGTGATCTATATTATTGGTTGGTTGCAAATTTGGCTACTTTATTGTTCTAGTTCAGCTGACAAAGAGGAGTTAAGACTGGTTAGGAAAGGAGAAGCATATAACAGGGTGGAGAATAGAAAAGAAGTCACTATGCTTTGTCTAGCAGAGTCAGTAAGGTAATACTTTCCTCTATAGAGTTGGGCTAGCTTTTGGTGTGTCTTCTTTATGCCTTACTGAAGGCGGACATCAAATTTAAGTTGTAGTAAAAGCATCAGCATGAAATTTATAAACATATTTGGATGTTAATTAAATAATCCTAAGACGTAATAAAATTTGTTTTTTTCAAATGTGACAGTGATCTTCTTTACAAATTGATCTGGGTGCAAATCTTAATAGTTGCCATAGTGCAATATTCAAACTTTCTAAAGTATTTGTTGAAAAAAGCAAAATAAACTGGAAACATAAAATCACAGCTTAATAAAACAAAAAAAGCACAGACCAATACTGATTTTAGAAAATTAGGAATTGTTTTTTTTTTTTTTTTGGTCATTAATGTTATTAAAATGTTAATAGGCTTATACGTACTTGCTAGGGGTGCAGTCCAAGAGATTATTGAGGAACCTAGCCCAAATTCCCAGTTACTCCAAATCACTGTCTTGTTAAGTGATGTGCTCAAGGTCACGCAGTGCGGAAATGAAGGCTGATGGAATCAAACCTTTTACCAAAGGAATTAGCTCATTGGCACATCATAGTTTAACCCTCTGTGCTAACTGCCCGATAATCTGAACAGCAAGAGAAATGGGGAAAGGAAACAGCTAATTTATAGTCTATCTAAAGACCCAATATTTATTTGGTATAATTATCCCATAGGTGTGTTCCCAAAGTTGTTAAATTATGACCGAGTATAATCAAAAAAAAAAAAAGTCATACCGTTGTACTTCTCTAATGGCTAGCATAGTCCAAGTTTGGTTCTAATGTACTGCAAACTAAAACCTTGATTATATGAAATTGTTAATGGAAGAAGGAAAAGCAATAAGGGCAGGATCTTCGTTATATAATAATATGTTTGTTAACCTAAGCATAGGATTGAAATCATTTCAGGGAGAAGATCAAGCAATCCAAAACTGGACACCTCAAATGTTATTTTTAATGTTTCGCTTACCTGATTTAACAGCAGTAAAATTATCTCTCTTAACCCAACAAGTTCTGTTCCAGCTTTCCAAGTCACTGGAAAAAAATGATTTTGCAAAACTATAGTTAGATTCATAACTGACATTTTCAGTAGATATTTTAATGTCTTGGTATATAAGAGCAGATTTCATCATTCCAAGCATTTTATATATTATGTGTTAAAACAATCATGGCAATATTCATGCCACATTGCCGCTGAAATTTGTGCTGGTTTATAATAAGACTATAATGCTTTCTATAAAAGATAATATTTCAGAGACAATATAACTCTCTAGTAGTTGGCTAGCAGGGAAAGGTGTAATGTGCATTTAGAGATCATTAGAGTCAGTGTCACAGACATCATGTTAAATGATTTAGATGTACTTGTTTTTTGTACTTTCACTCTTTCACCATTAGTGATGAAGAAGTAAATGCAATAGTAACAGTATTATATTTGGTTTATTTGCACATTTTATGGAAACCTTACAAATTTGGCAGTTAGTACAGATGTTTAAGGCTATGAACTGTTAATGAGTGACTTTCTCTAGTATAGTGTTTTGAGTCCCTCAGCTATCATTTGCCTACTGTGTGATTATGAGCAAGTCACTTAAATAGAAGATGCTGTTGGTCAATTGAGGTAGGCTTCTCAACAGTCTCTTGGATTGTATTCTTAATAAATGCATTTGAATAGATATGAATAACTGACTTCACAATATGTTCTAGAACATTTTCCTTAAATTAAATCAACCATGGTCTATGCATTTAAAATTTTATATAAAAAAATGTCTCTATAATTGTTTGTAGCACATGATAGGAACTCACAATTATTTTAAAAATGGTGCACTTCATAATTCATCTGTGTTATACTGTGTGATATTTACATCAGTCCCATTCAATTTTAATAGTTTCTTTGGCTTTATTTATGCTAATCTGGTCCTTAATTTTGGGTGACACAGGAGTGCAGGGATTAGATTTGCTCCCTTGCATTGCTTGGTTCT
Organism: Protopterus annectens; assembly: GCF_019279795.1. Classification (NCBI taxonomy): domain Eukaryota; kingdom Metazoa; phylum Chordata; order Ceratodontiformes; family Protopteridae; genus Protopterus; species Protopterus annectens. The sequence goes on along the minus strand of NC_056733.1, from coordinate 781,530,942 downwards.
CCAGCTCTGTTTTCAGCAGTGATGCTTCTGTGCAGAGTCTCACATCCTGCTTATGTCCATATATTTTTTGAGGTGATAATTTCCTCCCATATCCCAAAGATGTGATGTAGGTAAATTGGTGATCCCCTAATTTGCCTACAGGTGAGTGTGTGTGTGTGTGTGTGTGTGTGTGTGTGTGTGTGTGTGTGTGTGTGTGTGTGTGTGTGTGTGTATATATGATGAAATGAGTTGGTGCCCTGTCCAGGATTAGTTTCACTGCTGTGCACACACTGAGTGCTGGAAAAACCTCTGGTTCCCCATGACCTGAAATGGATTAAATATATAATTGGAAAATTAATGACTGAATAAAAGATTAATCTTCCCCAAAGACGTGAGTTATTCCTTTCACAGTTTGATGATTAATCTAATAATAATCTGATTTATATTAATTTTTTAAATGTTCTTGCTCATAAATAATTAAGATGTTTTAAAGTTAATGCATTTTAAATGGCATTTGCTTTCCAAGATGTTCATCCTTTCATTGTTCCAGGTCTGATGGCAAAGATAGCAGTATCCCTAAAAGCCAGAAACAAGCACAACAAACTTGGGGGTAAAAATTGTTTACACAATAATGAATATGAGTTGCAATGAGAATAATATTATTGGAACTTACCATACACTTTGTCCCCTACAGAACATGAGGATTCATTGACCGAACTCCATAATGTAGAAGTAAATGAAAATGTAATCCTTACAGGGCATTTTTAACTACCTAAACAATGATAGGGAAACTTACTCAGCATGAAATAAATATACTCAAACATTACTCACATATGTTAAGCAAGCAATTTTGAACAAATAGTACGAGATCTAATTAGATAACAATATCTAAGATATCATACTGAAACTACTGGGTTCTTTCTCTTACCCATGGCTGTACCCTTTAACATAGCTCATGATGCTGTCATCTATGACCTAAGACCAAAATCAAATTAAGCCGTAAATAAATTATCCTTACTAGGACTTACCAGTAGAAATCATGATGTGTGCAAATGATATCCTTAAGAAAAATCATATTTAACCTAAGAGCAAAATCAAACTCAGCCATAAATAAATGATCCTTCCTAGGACTTACTAGTAGAGATCATGTTGTATGTAAATTATATACTTATGAAAAAGGACAGAGATACTGCCATCAGTGACCCAAGTAAATCTGCTCAAGACACCATCAGTTATGGTGTCATTATCTGTATTCATAAATATATACTTATAAAACATAAAAACACAGGTAAAGTCAATAAAATAGATTTGATGCAAATCCAAATTTAATCAGATACACAATGAAAAAAGAGGTACTGCTCTGTTGTAAAAGAAGTGTAACTTAAATGTAGACATTGCTTATTGGTCTTCTTTATCTCATAATACCTCAGCTTAAACTCATTGGCTAAAACCAGTAATAATGTATTCTTTAATTACATTAGAAATTTACATCCTTATTAAAAAATATATGGTTGGAAAACTATTATTAATTGGAAAAGATTCTTATAGGCTACTTGGGTATAATCTCTGGCTGTGTATGTAAGGCAGACAGACCTTAGTTTTTAGACCTTCAGACCATGTAAAATATGACCTCCGAATCAAGGAATCAATGCCATCCAGTATATTAAAAACAGCAAATCCTTTATTAACATATGGTATATGAAAATACTTTTAGCTATTTGATAATAGCTTGAAGGGAACAACTTGGATTACAAGTTTGGAATATTTACTTCA